>NC_135306.1:99621213-99922191 GCF_048772815.1 Callospermophilus lateralis
TTAATGATGAGGAAATTAAGGAATGGAGTTGATCTAAATTGTTTAGCATCATATAATCCCTAACTGTCCAACTCTTTGTGCAATGTGCTGAGTGTTAGATGCAAAAACAGCCAAAATAATAAAAAATAAACAATCCAGAACAGAAACAGCATTCCTTTGTTCTAAGATTTGTTCTTTCTGGAAGGCTTGCATCTATTTTCAGCAAGCCAAATTAGAAAATTGATTCCTCTTTTCAAGTCCTGATCATCATAGAGGGTCCTCCATTACCCTTGAAGGAGTGCAGCCATAATAACAGGCCCAATGATTATTGGATTTGAGTTCGCCACCCTTGCTCAAGAGGAACTACAGAAATGGGAACATGCTGTGGAATCTGTGAATGCAAAATCTAAAAACAGCCATCAGCTGTGTCTGATGAACATCTGGGCAATGTTTCTGCTGGGTGGGAGGAGGTACATGGCTACATCAGTTACTGCATTTCATAAAAGTTAATAACCCAAAACTTCAGGTCAGCATGTTTAACAAAAACAAATCTTTTACTTCCAGAATGTGAAAGCATTTGAAAGAATATGTGCATCTGTAGGTGTTTGATAGGAGAATGGTGAAGATATGTTTTTCCATGGGTGGGTGGTTTTAAGATTAGAGGTTCTTGCTGATCATTGGGAATCACAGAAAGACGTATGTGTGGGGTCAGGTAGCTTGAAGGTGACAAAAAATTGTAATAATTAAGCAGATGCCTTGTTCAAACACCACATTTTAGAAGCTCGAGATTTCCGAGATTTATATATCAAAAGTATTCTCAGATTAACAAATTTTTTTTTTGCTGTTGATTGGCATGTTTTTTAATTTTTTTATAAGTATAAATAGAAAGCCACTGTACACAATCAAAGAATCATCTCTGACTCTTGCCCTTACACTTTTAGTAATATTGCCTCTAACTCTTTCTATTCATTATCTTTTAAAAACACTTAATAATACCATAGAAAGAAAAAAGCAATAGAAGCACTTTACAGATGCTGCACATTTCTGAAATGACATATCAGCAGAATCCCAGATTCATCAGATATCAGAGCTGAAGAGATCTCCAAGTTGAGACAGCACAGTGAAGTACTTGAAGTCATTTACTGTTTCTATTTCAGATAGGACACAACTGAATCAGTCCCCCACCCACAAAAAAGCAAAAGCCACTGCAGATCTTGTTCCACAGCAAATCTTGCTGCTCAGATCATCTAGGTGTATGAACACACACAAGCCATGAACATTCTTATCCTTCATTCATCAGACTGGAGATTTTTTTTCAGCCTTAACTAGATAAGTTTCTAGGTCTCATTTATTGGATTTGAGTCACTCTAATATAACATGCCTCCAAGGACTGCTCAAGGAATCAGGATTGCCATTCTCAGCTCTCAGGCTGGAAGGAGTGAATGCTGTGTCCCATTGACCTACAATAATGGAGAACTGAATTAAATGTGTATTATTCTGTCCCTAAGAATTCTCATGAGAATTAGAGTCTTTCAATTGCCTGAATAGGTCTATATGAATCCAGATAAGAAGACCAGAAAGCAGAGAGGAAGAGGAGAAATATGGAACGCTTGGACAAAAGAACACAAATACTTCTGTGCTTTGCCCAATTCCTACCAGTAGAAGGAGAACAAGGTAATACAACGGGACAAGGTCAGGCTTTTCCTTTCTGTGGATGATGGTTTCATGTATAGCAGTTTGCCTAGGTGTGTTACAGGATGGACAGTGTCAGAGAGCCCAGGCACTAATTTGAAAGAGAAACTCCTGTTATCCTGTCCTCAGAACAGGACAAACTCTTGCCTTGAGCCAAATTCAATCTGACATCTGTTTTTGTACTAACAGTGGCTATTATATTTTTTAAATTTAGAAAAAAATGT
Organism: Callospermophilus lateralis; assembly: GCF_048772815.1. Classification (NCBI taxonomy): domain Eukaryota; kingdom Metazoa; phylum Chordata; class Mammalia; order Rodentia; family Sciuridae; genus Callospermophilus; species Callospermophilus lateralis. The sequence continues at coordinate 99,623,109 of NC_135306.1, forward strand.
CATCAGAGAACAATATTTCAAGATTCTACAAAATTCATATTTCAATGTTTATTTCTTGGAATCCAGTCATGCCCATTTTTGTAGCATCCATGCTGGTGACAGATGACCTATGACCCACAGAGCCTAAAATATTTATTCTCTACTCTTTTGCAAAAACGTTCTGTAGACCCACTGGCACCAGCCATGATCTCTTAAGAAGAAGTGAGATAGTGAAGCAATCATACATGTAGTGAAAGTGTAAGCACATGAAAGTCTGATTTTATCTAGAGCACATTCTATGAGGGCTTTTCTCTTAAAAAGTGATGCCCATCTTTTGTACTGAAAGATGCTAAATTGGGAGATTATTCTGATTTGCTTATTTGGTTATTTCCTCCTCTGGCATACTTTATTAAGAAACGACTGCATTCAAAATATGTTATCCCAGGTTGCGGGATGGGGTTGAAGGCAGCATAGTTGTGCTTTGTTAAAGGTTTGGCCACCTGGATTTTCTCAAGCACAGGGCTTTCAAAGCAGTCATTTTCCCCTCAAGCTATATAGAGCATCTCTCTGATAAAGGCATATGAGTACTTCCTCATTCAGTTTTAAAATAAAGGGTAAATATTCACCACATAAGTATCTATCTGTTGTAAGTGTGGCAATAACAATAACAACAATATTAATAATCCCCATAGCAGTTTTTCACAAAATGGGTCCTTGATTGTTTTTCCTTGCTCAATGTACAGGTGTTAATTTGCCTCTGAAGAGCCCTCTTTTGTGCAGGAAGAACTTTTATATGCACCAAACCATTCATCTATTGAGTTAATACTTTTATATGCACCAAACCACTCATTTATTGAGTTTATCTCCTGTTAATACTTCCAGTTTACAGATGAGCAAACCAAAGTTTGGAGGCTTTGATAGTACAGTGTTTCAAAAACTTTCCAGTTCAGGTTGCTAATTCTAATGTCAATACCCACTTTTCTTAGAAACCGAAAAATATATTTAATTTGTATTTTAGCTTCACTTTTTATTCTAGTTAAGAAAAGAAAAACTAAAGAGACAAAGTCTGAAAAACCCTAGGGAAATATATTCTTGAGAACTGTTAACTGTTGCTGAGGACTAGAAAAAATTATAACTTCTCTGAGCCAGTGACTCCAATCTGGACAAACCAATAATTCCCTTTTAGGTTTTGAATACTGTACATTTTTATTTTTAAATTCTGCTTTGCAAAACCAAAGGAAGACAGATGATGTGCTATAATAAAAAGTGAACTCAAATTTGGCTGCAGAACACCTGGCCAGATCAAGTTCTGCTCGGTCACTAATGAGCTGAGTGTCCCTCCATCTCTGAATCTCTGAACCCTGTTATTTTGGGAGGAACGCCTTAAAAGGAGAGTGTCAAATTAGTTGCATTCTAAATTACTTCCAGGGTTAATGCTCTGAGATTGTATAAATTCTTTTTTGGGCATTTTTGAATCAGTGCTAAGTTTTATAAAAGGTGTCTTTTTACCCAGGCATTATATTTAGGTCATGAAATTTCTTTTTAGACTTATATTAAATATAAAGGGTGTTTTCTTTGCATTGAATACTACTTTGTGATAAGGAAGAACATGTTTGTTAGACCTGATAGACTTCACTCTCTAATGAAATGAGGGGAACTGGAGTAGGTCTCTGTTGCCTCTGTTTCTACTTTCTTATGGAATGGTATCTTTCTCTCCTGACCCACAGAGCCAGAGTGCAAGTGGCCATTTTGGGTCTAAGCACATTCTGCCTTATGGCTTCTTTTCTTTCTTTCTTTTTTTTCTTTTTTTTTTTTTTTAAGAGAGAGTGTGTGTGTGTGAGAGAGAGAGACAAAAAGAATTTATATATATATATATTTTTATATAATTTATATATATATATATATATTTATATATATATATATATATATATTTTTTTTTTTTTTTTAGGCGGACACAACATCTTTGTTTTTGCATGTGGTGCTGAGGATCAAACCCTGGCCGCACGCATGCCAGGTGAGTGCACTACCGCTTGAGCCACATCCCCAGCCCCATGGCTTCTTTTCTTGTGGCATCTTCTTATCCGATGTTTAAATTTTAGTCAATGGAATGCGTGTCTGCCTCTTGCCTTCCTAATTAGATGTTGAGCCCCTGGGTAGAAGGCACCCCATGTCTTGCACTCTGAATCCTCAAGCACAGATCATAATGCTCAGTATGCGCAGAGCTAGTGTTTTGGAGCCAGAGTCCCAAATAATCAACTGCCACTTACTTACATGTACTTAACAAATTGAGTGGACAGGCATTAATCAATGCCAGCATAAAAAACGTAGAAATAAAGCTTTTTAAAATGCTTCCTCAACATCAAAACATTGTTAATATTTACATAATAAACTTGTTATGATTTCTCTTAAAATGTAGCATATTATTGTGGAGACACTTGATAATAACAATAAATGTGAACCAAATTAATATGCCCCCTTCCTTGGGATAATACATCTGTGCAAAATTTATAACTCCCTATTTTTCTTCAAATGATATAACTGAAACATCAATATTAAAGAAAGGGTCCACTGCATTGTTTTCTAAATTTGTTACTTTATTTTTAGCTCTCATTAAAATCTGTATATTGATTCATCCATGCTGTGTTTAAGCTCTGGGATTTAGGGCACACACCTTGACATAAAGACACCTGGTGGCTGTTCTTGTAAGCAGAGAAAAATTTGGTTTGGAAATTGCTGACTTTTAAATTATTAACACAAAAGCACACCAGGAAAAGAAGGGTTTCTTTAGCAAAATGCTAGAATCATAGCCCTTTCTCTTGAAGTTGTCACCATTCCATGTGAAAGATTGTTTGATGTTGCTGAGGTTGAAAAACACCACTCATTTATTTTTTTATTTTTTTCCTAAAGAAAAGCCTTTGTTTCTCAGTTTGATATTTTTCATGAATAATTGGAGACTAGGGAAATTGAAAAGTATTTTTGTTTCTGGCTGAACTGAAGTGGTAAACATTCTTAGAAATCAAAACCTGCAAAGCAGCAAGTACTTTTTTTTTCCCAATTGTTTAAACATAACCTGAATATTGGGAGGTCAAGAGAGAGAGAGAGAGAGAGAAGAGAGAGAGAGAGAGAGAGAGAGAGAGAGAGAGAGAGAGAACCTACAATAGCAATAGGGTTTCTGCTCCATACTATATGAAGCTACCAGGAAAGTGTTTATCCGGGTGACTGTGGTCTATTTACAATGCGATAGCTATTATCCCAGAGAGTGTTTCCTGCCTAGTCTGAGGATAATCTCTATGGCTCACCCAAATAGATATTCAGTCTTATCAAAGCTTACAAATACGGGCATTGTATCTTGTCATTCACACCAGTGTGTTGTTTGTGATAGGAACCAATTTATGCTAACTTTTCACTATCTGCAGGTCAACTTAATAACTGATAATAAATAATACTTACATACATATATTTATACATATTTAAGAAGAGCTAGTATTAAAATATACCAATTTGTCAGGTATATGAAGTACTACATGGCTAATGGTTTGAGTTAATCTTCACAACACCATTCCAAAATAATCATCATCTGGTAACATTAGTTTTAGCATGCAAATGAAGGATTTGAAATTGACCATTTTCCTCCAGGACAGATGCTAATCTTTAGTAGAGCCAGAATTCAGCTTTTCTCAGAGTTACCACCTCATTCTTAGGATGCTTTAAAATCTAGATGAGGCAATTGGACACACTTAGAAGTAGGAACATGGCCAAGTAAGCATTGTATCTAAATACTGGATGAGTGAACTTAGCAATGTTCAGAGAAGAGGTTGCTCATTTAGAGTAGGAACAAGGTGGGTGGCTCAGTAGAAGAGTTTATGGAAATGGAAGTAGGACTAGTAAATCCCCTTGTGGATTTGCAGAGAATGTAGTATTTGAAGTGGAGGAGGAGGGAGAGGTGAGTGCAGTTAAAGAGGCTTGCATCCTTTCCTCTGAATGATAGAATACAAAGAACATCTCATTTGTACCAGCCATTTCAGCCCCGCATCAGAAAAGAACCTCAGGGTAAACTCTCTCTTAACAAAATGTTCATTCTATTCCTGCCTGTATGCTTTGACCTGCAGATAGCAGGTGAAGTGAGAAGCAGGTGAAATTTAATGATTTGGTGTTATTAGAGCTCTTCTTCCTTTTGGAGCCAAAGAAGAAGGGAGCCAGGTGGGAAAGTATATTGGAAGGTATAAAAGGGAGGCAAAAGGTCTTCATGTTGTATTAGAATATACCATGGGCAGGGTTGACTTTTGGGGTCCCTTGGAGAAGTTCTGGTTGACAGGATTTCCAAGAGAACTAGAAGAGCGAAGGGGACAGAAGTAGGAGCTTTAGGCAGGGCACAGATGACCTATGGAGCTTGTGCAGTCGGGGTCCAAGGTACTGAGATGGGTTTATGACTTTAGAAATTCATCACAGATTAAACAAGTATCTGACACTGAGCAGACTCATTTCAGGACTTTTACACCAGAAAATAAAATGAGAAGTAGAAAGGAAGATGTTTAACCAAAAATCAAACAAAGCCAGACAAAAAGAAAAACAAAACAGACAAACAAACTAAAAACAAAATACAGCTACTACAGTAGGTTGATCATCACTAATCTGAAAATCTCAAATCTGAATTGCTTCAAAGTCTGAAAGCTATTGAGTGTAGACATGCTGCCACAAGTAGAAAATTCCACACTATGAAACTATGTTTCATTCATGTGCAAAAGTATTAAAATTATTGTAAAAAATCATATATATATATATATATATATATATATATATATATATATATATATACACACATACAGGCAGTATGTATGTTTAAGGTATATATAAAGCATGAATTAATTTCATGTTGTGACTTGGGTTCCATTCCCAAGATATCTCATTATGTTGAGTACATATTCCCAAGTAAAATAACAACAGCATCAAAAACAAACAAACAAACAAAGAAACAAACAAACAGACCCTTATAATCTAAAACTCTTTTGGTTTCAAACATTTCAGGCAAGGTATTCAATATGTAAGGAGGGACATAGGCGCAGGCTATCTTGGTTACCTGAGGTACACTTCTGGTATTAATTCAGTCATAAGACAAAGGTGTGAGAATGAAAAATAAAAATGTCTGGGTGCTCCAGAGATATAACCTAACAAGGGTCAGTCTCAACAGCCTGATTCCCACAGAAGGAAGAAAGAAGCAACACCAGAGAAGTGTCCAGACTGGCAGCCTAGAGAATGGCTACCAGGTTTCCTACATGTATGATTTGGAGTTAGGTTCTGGTCTGGGGAAGCTTTAACATCTCATAAAGAGATCATGGACTCCTGGAAGACAGGCTTCATACCTTATGTGTTTATTTGGTTTGGTACTAGAGATTGAACCCAAGTGTATTAAACCACTAAGCTACATCCCCGGCCCTTTTTAATTTTTAAAAATACCTTTATTTAAATTGTTTTATTTTTTATGTGGTCCTGAGGATTGAACCCAGGGCCTCACATGTGCTCTGCAAGAACTCTACCACTGAACCACATCCCCAGCCCTTTATATTTTTCTTTTGAGACAGGGTCTTGCTAAGTTACCTAGGGCCATGCAAAATTGCTGAGGCTGGCTTGAACTTGCAAACCTCCTGCCTCAGCCTCCAGGACTGCTGGGATTAAAGACATGCACCTCAATGCCCGGCATTATTTGATTTTTAATATCCCTGAGAACTAATATGAAAACTTGTTCAGAGTCAATGATTTTTAATTTGTTGATAGAGAATAATTGAAGAGAAAATACGGGCAGGCATAAAAATGGTAAGTAGAAATAATGTGCCCTTTAAGGAAAAGAAATAAAAAAGCCTTCTTCTAAGGAAGAAGTTCTCTAAGTTTTCTACCTGCAGGATAACTCGGCTAGTTGAAATGCAAATGGCATGACTTTGATAAAGAAATGTATGTATTCGAAGAGAAACTTTCCATCTATATGCATGACCTTACGGGAAAGATAGTCCATACTATTGACAGCACTGATCCCTCAGGCAAATGGGTACAGCTGACAGGACACCTGGATCAGCCATCACTGGCATAAATGTTGCAGTCCTGGAAATCTGTGCCCCATTGCTAGAGCAGAGAACCTAGTTGTAAGCATGTGCAAAGCCAAATTTGCCCTTTGTCATTCATAGGGAAGAAGGAAGGGAACTAGAGAGAGATAATCACAGAGTACAAAGCAAAGGAATATGTCCAAAGTCTAACTAAAACAGAGAAAGTTCCAAAGAGAAATGAAATTGGTTTCAAAGAGACTAATATGCCAACCATAAAGCCTCTTTAGTGACAGTGCGAAAATCCTGAAGTCTTGCACGCTTCCTGCATGGGCGGTTGGAAAGGTTCCCCTCCTGAAGGAAAGGCTAGCTGAGAAATAAAAGCTAAAAAAATAGTACTATGAAATAACCACAGGACACAGAAATATAGTTTCAGAGCCGGGACTGCAGGGCCAAGCTGACCTGACCAGATGGGTGCAGCCTCTAAGCAAGGAGCCCTTGCTTACTTTATTTATATCAGGCCGTATCACAGGGATTCCATTCCTTGGCTAAAACAGGATAGAGGTGGGGGTGCAGATAGGCTGCTTGGTTCCTAACAGGTCCCGCCCATCTGCTGTACTTTGGCAGAGCTGAATGGGGCCATCTCTTCTGCAGGATTGCGGCTGGCTGTGATTCTCAGAGACCAGATCTTCCCCCTCAGTGGCTTCAGTGCAAATCTGATCCACACACATTTCACCAGTGGCTTCCTACACTTATGAAAATGAATGCCTGAGCCTCAGCTCAGTCTGCCCCTTCCCGTCTCTCAAAGTGGTCTCTGACAAACAATACCCGTGAACTTGTAGGAAATGCAAACGTTGTCCTCAGCCTGGGAGTTACTGAATTAGAAACTCTGGTTCCAGGGCTCAAAATTCTGACATTGATGTGTGGTTTCTCTTGGAACTCCTCTCACTCTAATCATTTGAGGTCCTTCAGTGGAAGAGGTACACATAGTAGATCCAGTGTCAAGGCCACATCATCATTTCTTTTTTTTTTTTTAACATTAAAATCCATTGATTTTTTTTAAATTACTTTTTTATTTATATATGACAGCAGAATGCATTACATTTCATAGTACACATATAAAGCACATTTTTTCATATCTCTGATTGTATACAAAATATATTTACACCAATTCGTGTCTTCATACAAGTACTTTGGATAATGATGACCATCACATTCCACCATCATTTCTAATCTCATGCCTCCTCCCTTACCTCCCACCCCTCTGCCCTATATAGAGTTTCTTTTTTTTTTTTTTTTTTTATTTCTCCCTCTCCCTATCCTACTATGAGTCAGTCTCCTTATATCAGAGAAAACATTCCACATTTGTTTTTTTGGGGATTGGCTAACTTCACTTAGCATTTTCTCCTCCAATTCCATTCATTTACCTACAAATGTCATGATTTTATTCTCTTTTATTGCTGAGTAATATTCCATTGTGTATAAATGCTACATATTTAATCCATTCATCTACTGAAGGGCATCTAGGTTGGTTCCACAGTTTAGCTATTGTGAATTGTGCTTCTATAAACATTGATATGGCTGTGTCCCTGTAGTATGCTGTTTTTAAGTCCTTTGGGTCTAGACAGAGGAAAGGGATAGCTGTGTCAAATAGTGGTTCCATTCCCAATTTTCCAAGGAATCTCCATACTGCTTTCCATACTGGCTGCACAAATTTGCAATCCCACCAGCAGCGTATGACTGTGCCTTTTCCCCCACATCCTTGCCAACACTTATTGTTGTTTGTATCAATAAGAGCTGCAGAGGAAGCACTTTTAAACTCAGAATTCTATGAGGCCAATATCACCCTGATTCCAACACCAGCCAAAGACACATCAAAAAAAAAAAAAAAAAAAAAGAAAGAAAGAAAAAAGAGAAAAATTCAGACCAATATTTCTAATGAATATAGATGCAAAAATTCTCAAGCACTTTTAAACTCAGAATTCTATGAGGCCAATATCACCCTGATTCCAACACCAGCCAAAGACACATCAAAAAAAAAAAAAAAAAAAGAAAGAAAGAAAAAAGAGAAAAATTCAGACCAATATTTCTAATGAATATAGATGCAAAAATTCTCAATAAAATTCTGGCAAATCAAATACAAAAACATATCCAAAAGATTGTGTACCATGATCAAGTGGGGTTCATCCCAGGGATGAAAGGGTGGTTCAAGATACAAAAATCAATAAATGTAATTCTCCACATCAATAGACCCAAAGATAAGAATCATATGATCATCTCAGTAGACACAGAAAAAGCATTTGACAAAATACAGCACCCCTTCAAGTTCAAAACTCTAGAAAAATTAGGGGTAACAGGAACATATATCAACATCATAAAGGCTATCTATGCTAAGCCTCAGGCCTACATCATTCTAAATGGAGAAAAATTGAAGGCATTTCCCTCTAAAATCTAGAACAAGCATGGATCCCCTCTTTCACCACCCCTATTTAATTTAGTTCTTGAAACACTGGTCAGAGCAATTAGACAGATGAAAGAAATTAAAGAAATACACACAGGAAAAGAAGAACTCAAATTGGCACTATTTGCTGATGACATGATTCTATACCTAGAAAACCCTAAAAATTCCACCAGAAAACTTCTAGAACTAGTAAATGAATTCAGCAAAGTAGCAGAATATAAAATCAACACCCATAAATTCAAGGCATTTCTGTATATCAGTGACAAATCATCAGAAAGGGAAACGAGGAAAACTACCCCATTTACAATAGCTTCAAAAAATAAAATAAAATACTTGGCAATCCACTTAACAAAAGAGGTAAAAAGACCTATACAATGAAAACTACAGAATCCTAAAGAAAGAAATAAAAAAAGACCTTAGAAGATGGAAAGATCTACCTTGCTCTTGGATAGGCAGAATTAATATTATCAAAAGCACTCTACAGGTTTAATGTAATTCTGATCAAAATCCCAATGGCAGTTCTCATAGAAATAGAAAAAGTAATCATGAAATTGATCTGGAAAAATAAGAGACCCCGAAGAGCTAAAGCAATCCTTAGCAGCAAGAGTGAAGCAGGTGGCATCACTATACTAGACCTTAAACTATACTACAGAGCAATAGTAACAAAAACATCATGGTATTGGCACCAAAACTGATTGGTAGACCAATGCTACAGAATAAAGGACACAGAGACTAACCCATAAAAGTATAATTATCTTATGTTAGACAAAGGTGCCAAAAACATGCAGTGGAGAAAAGATAGCATCTTCAACAAATGGTGCTGGGAAAACCGGAAGTCCATAAGTAACAAAATGAAATTAAATGACTAACTCTCACCATGCACAAAACTCAACTCAAAATGGATCAAGGACCTAGGTATAAAACCATAGACCCTGCATCTAATAGAAGAAAAATAGGCCTAATATCCATCATGTGGGATTAGGCCCCAGCTTCCTTAATAAGACTCCAATAGCAAAAGAATTAAAATCAAGAATCAATAAGTGGGATGAATTCAAACTAAAATGTTTCTTCTCAGCAAAAGAAACAATATTTGAGGTGAAGAGAGAGCCTACATCTTGGGAGCAAATTTTTATCCCTCACACATCAGATACAGCACAAATCTCTAGAGTATATAAAGAACTAAAAAGCTAAACACCAAACAAACAAAACAAAACAAAAACCAAATAATCCAATAAATAAATGGTCCAAGGACCTGAACAGACATTTATCAAAAGAAGATACACAATCAATCAACAAATATATGAAAAAATGTTCTTCATTGGTAACAATTAGAGAAATGCAAATCATATTTCATCTTACATCATCATTTCTTGAAATAAACGTTTTTGTGACACTGTGGGGAAAAATCTTCAGGATAATCCTGACTGTAAAGAATTATGTAGTTCAAACTACGGCAAAACTATATGATTTCTAAAAAGTTAGAAATACAATTCATACAGACATAATTAGTACTTGTCAAAGATTCTATCCAGTTTATTAACTGATGAGGAAACTAGTAAGATAGTAATGGTGAGGAAATGGATATTTATAGACATTTAAAAATAAAAGAGAGAGGCTGGGAGTGTGACTCAGTGGTATATCATGTGCCTATCATCCATGGTCTCTTAATATAGTTCAAAGTATAAAAAGAGGGAGGGAAATGAAGAATGTTAGAGTAAGAATAAGGTTAGAGAAAAACTTTTTAATGCCCCAAGGGCTAAAATCCATTATTTGGGGATTATCTTTTTGTAGGAACCTAAGTCTTTTGTATATCTACAAGACACAAATCTACATGTTAACATTTTACTTTCTAGAATCTGAGAATTTAGTTAAGAGTAAAGTTAAACAATACTGCAGCCTCCTAAAAAATTCTTGGGTGGGCCTGTTAAATAATGCTTTTAAATGACATTGAAAGGGGAGACTCATGTTCATGGCTGTCTTTCTTTCTTTCTTTTGTTCTTTCTTTCTTTCGTATTTATTTACTTATTTATTTATTTATTTATTTATATGTGGTGCTGAGGATTGAATCCAGTGCCTCACACCTGCTAGGCAAGCACTCTACCACTGAGCCACAGAGCCATCTCCTCATGGCTTTCTTTATAAGTTTGGATTTTTTTCTTAACACTACAGATTTAGGCTTCAGTTCCTTATTCTTGGTGGGGTTGGGAAGGGCTGTTGGCTCATTATTAGTCTGAAATTTGTATGCAGTTAGAATGCCAACTCCCTCTCCATGTCGAGTATGTGAGGCAGTGCTATTCTCCCATGTCTCCATGATCCAGGAGCTGAAAGAGTCTCTCCGTTTTGCCTATTACCCTCTTTCAGCACCTTTGTGTGTAATCATTTTGTTCTCCCAGAGACAATCTGCAGAGACTGTCACCATGTGCCCACTCAAATTCAGAAAGGAGCAGTTCAAGGACTTTCATATTTTCTAAAAGCCCCTAAACAGGACCTTGATAGTTGAAAATTTATTTCAGATGCTGATCATGTCTCAGGTAAGCCATAGGGATTTCTCTCTCTCTCTCTCTCTCTCTCTCTCTCTCTCTCTCTCTCTATATATATATATATATATATATATATATATATATATACATAATATCTATGTATAATATATAATATCATCCTTTTATTATATATGTACAAATTTACATGTATATGTATATCTATATCATGTATATATATTACATATACATACACATATGATAAAATGAGTGAATCTTAAACATCAGAATGAAAGAGACCTAGAGAATGGTAATGTGACTAGAATGATGCTGTGACCAGGATTCTGATGGGGGAGCCACTGGTGGCAGCAGGTAAACAAAAGCAGTCCCTCAAAGAGAGGAGGGGGACACCTGCTGAACATTTAACTGCATTTAATTTCTCATATCAGAAAAGCTGAGAAATATTCATACTTGGATATCATCTTTAATCTATAATCTGCCCACGGACTCTCTATTTCTGGGTTCTTAACTTAGAAACCACTAACTCCCTAAAAGATGTAAGGACATAATCCAAGAGATCCATGAATTTAGGTGGGAAAATGTTGAATCACTGTTTTCACTGAATTTGAACTGGAATTTAACATTTCTTTCTAACACTAATGAGGGCAACAAAATCTGGAAGCATTAGCATTATGACTTTGCCATGAATATTTTCACAACACTACATTGCCACTGTTTGATTTTGTTATTTAATGAATTAATAAAGAAGCATATGTAAACTATATGACTGACTTAAACTTGATAACCATATTTTAATATAAAAGCTTTCTTTATACTCATGTATTTTGCTGCGTGCATTTAGATAACATTTATTCTGAGGATAGATTCTTAGGCTGTTATCAGATTTCTAAAGTGCTTTATGGCACAAAGAGGCTTAATAATCCTTGTGTATTATAACTTTAAACAAAAGAAAACAAAAGATAGGTTTTGTTTAGTTTGCCTGCCAAGTTGTATCTTGCAGATTTTGTGGTGGTATTTTCTTTTGCCTTTACTAAACTAAGAAAATAATCTGCCTCTGGTTATTTCATACTACATTCTTCTATACTTTCCTTCTTGATATGATGTGTGTGGAGGGTGGTACATGTGCACATACACATATATTCTTCTTTGTTTTGGAAAGAATTCCTGGCATTTAAGATACATAAGGCGGTTTATTTTATTTTATTTTTCCTGTGAGAAGGTAAGAGAAGAGCTGTCCCAAATATTTGAGGACTTCAAGACTTTCAAACAAAAACTCAAGCAACTAATATATATGAATGCAGGATCAAAAAACTTGCTCTTTCTGACCCCACTAAATCTTTTTCAGAACTAGCAGCTTTTATTCTTCTTAAAATCTCAGGTGGCATATCAGGAGCAAAACAGCCCTTCCCAACTATGTGCTTGCAGTCATTGTCTATAAGGGGGGTAGCAGATAACGAAAGGGATACAATTTTAGCTCATGAACAAACTAGATTTTTCCCCATACAGTTCTGATTAGACTTGAGCATTAGGCAGTCTGTAGAAATCCTCTGTTGGGATAGAGAGAGGACAAGTGTTTATCTTCCCTTTCTTTTCAAATTTGGCTGAAAGATGAAAAGCCAGGCAACAAAGGCTTTTTGCTTAAGCAACCACTTTAAGACTTGGAGTGAGAAGCTAAGAAAGAACACATTCAGAGGTAATAGAGATTGACTCAAATGCCTGCACTGGTACTTAATAGTTGTGTGATCAAGGACATGTTATTTAATCACTCAAATTCTCAGGCAGTATGAATATACTTACAGTGCCTACCTTTAAGGATTACCATGAATTAATTGCACGCTCCAACAGACTCTACTGTTTGGTTTGCTCACTTTATAGTTTTCAAGATGGGAAAGAACATATTTAGAAATTTATGTCTAGGCCCCTAAGTAAGGGTAGGTATAATTAGAGGGGATGTGACATGGAGAAGATAGACTAAAATCTTATCTCTCTATCCTTTCTCCTCCATTAGAATGAATGTCTAAATTGTCATTGAGAGGGTATCACAGGCAGCACTGATTGAATCATTTTTTAGAAAGTGCTGTAAAATGCAGGGCGTAGGTGCCAAAGTATCCTTCGTGGTGAAAATGAAAGAGTAGAGAGATGACACACAAACCTCTTTTTGTAGGGAAAATAGCATGGCTCTAGAGTAATCACGATGGAGGGATGAAAGGGGATTCAGAAGCAATACTTAAGTGTGTTTGGGAGGGACCATCAGGACATAACTTCCAAAGAACCTACATCTCAGGGAGTGAGGGTGCCGAGGTCAATGGGAGAATTAATTGCCACTTTCCACTGACTTCATGGACATTGGACACCAGTGAAAATGAAGAAATTCAATAAATCTATTTTTTTCTTACCATTACATATGGGACATCTTTGAGTATTCCCAGAAATGACTGTTATAGAGAGAGAAAGGAGAACTTGATGTACTTGCCTGTATAGGCAGAAGCAATGAGCCAGTAGAATTTGAGTTATTTCTGTTAATGTTTCTTCTTTCAGACTGGAGGGGACTTGGGGAAGTTTGGACTATATAAAGATAAATTAGAGGTAGTGGACTGTGAGACATCTTTGTAAACTATATAGCCTTATAAAAATGTAGGTTTGGGGGATATTTGTCTTTTCCAACAAATTTCCTAACCCCTTGTGGACAGTAAACCAATTTCTGTTGGTTGAATAAAGGGATAAACACAAAAGGGATAATTTTAGAGTTGACCAAACTAATTTACACATGATGTCTATTTCAGCTAACCAAGAGAATTTTCCACATTTGCAGAACAACAAAAAACTTATTCATGTGTAAACCCAGAGAAAAGAACAAGTGAAGGAGAGTAAGAAACAGTGAGAAACCAGAAAGTGGTTCCACAAGCCAACTAATTTTCTCATTCTGCCTTGAAATAATACCCACATATTCTGTCTTTCACTGCTTTTCATGTTTTGCTTTCAGTCATTTAGGATTCATACTGAAGACCTTTCATTGAATTCATCGCAATATATTTTCCAGTATTCTTTATAATTGGAATCCAGAAAGGTACAAATAAATGTAATTTTATGACATGTTAGATTTTTTTAATTTCCAAAAATAGAAAGCACTATTGGAGATTCATCTTTAAAAAGGGATGTACAAATATTCAATAATTATTTTACAGTTTACTACTTAAGTATAAAACATACCTGACAAAAAAGCATAAGTAGATTTTATGCACTTCTCCAGGTCCATCTGAATATGTGAACTCTATTTCTTCTTGGAAATGCTAATAGTCTGAGATTATGAGGTTCAGCTAATCATCTATAATCTCACTACCCTTATGTAATAAAATAATACATCCAAATTATATCCCATCACACAGATATTTGTTAAGTAAGCAAACATACTTTGTTAATGATGCACAAAATAGTTCATACAGTTTGTGCAGCTCATTGAGTTTCTGACTCCCTACAGTTTATGAGTGATCCAGCTATACTAGTATAAAAAATTTATTCCAGTCAGCCACAATCACTTTCCAAAGGAGAATTCAATTATGCTAAATGTCATTATCAGCCAAATTGCCCAACTCAATAGGTGGACTTGGAATCCTTCTTCTTTTTTTTTTTTTTTTGATACCGGGGGTTGAACTCAGGGGCACTTGGCCACTGGGCCACATCCGCAGCCCTATTTTGTATTTTATTTAGAGACAGGGTCTCACTGAATTGCTTAGCACCTCACTTTTGCTGAGGCTGGCTTTGAACTTGTGATCCTCCTGCCTCAGCCTCCTGAGCAGCTGGGATTACAGGTGTGCACCACTGTGCTTGGCTTAGGATCCTTTTTGTCAGTCACCTTTGTTGTAATGACAAAATACCTAAGACAAAGAACTTTAAAGTAGGTACTGTCTCTGGGATCATGGTTTCAGTCTATGGTACTTGGATTCATAGGTCCTGGGCCTGTAGTGAGGCAGAACATCATGGTGGGGAGTTCATGGTAGATCAAAGCTGCTCACATTTGAGCAAGGGGCCACGATCAAAATGTGCCCTTAAGGCACAGGTACCAATCACCTACTTCTTCCAACTAGACTTTACTTTGTAAGGTTTTCACTTCCTCCCAAGAGCCCATTAAGCTTTTGTTATGGTTTGGATATGAGGGGTTCCCCATGAGCTCAGGTGTTAATGTAGAAATATTCAGAGGGAAATGATTAGATTCTAAGAGCTGTAACCTAATTGGTTCATCCTTGTTTGAATGAACTAACTGGGTGGTAACTATAGGTAGAAGTGGCATGGACAAAGGAGATAGGTCACTGGGGGATGCCTCGGAATTTTTTGTCTTCCTGCAGTCACTTCCCTTTTCTTTCTCTCTGTTAACCAGCTACCACGTCCTGAGATTCTTTTCTTCCTACATGCCCTCCTGCCGTGATTTCTGCCTCACACTGGGCCCAGATCTCTGGAGCCAGCTGTCAATGGATAGAACCCCTGAAACCATAAGCCAAAATAAACTTTTCCCCCTCAAAGTTGTTCTTATCATGTTTTTTGGTCACGGTGATGAAAATCTAACACATCTATAGATCCATCAATGGATTAACCCTTTCATGAAGTCAGCCCTTAGGGTCAACTCACCACACAAAGGCCTCATCTCTGAACACTGCTGCACTGGGACCCAACCCCTCAACACATGAGTTTTGAGGAGAAATATAAAATCCAAACCATAACTCCACTCAAGAAATAATCCCTGGATGCTCACTAATGGTACAGGCAAGAGACTACTCTACAAACAAACACTCCCTTTATGCAAAGATGTGGTGTATATTTAAAATATTGTAGCCAATACAGATACCTTATATTGCCATTAAATATAGAAACACATGTGTACATGAACAAAGATGTAGACATGTGCCTTTGCTCACAACAATTATAACTGTGTCTAGTTTGTGAATCAACAAACTTTTTTTTTCTAATGATTTAGAAAGCAAATATTTTAGGATTTTCAGAACACACAGTCCCTGATGCAAAGTGTATTTGGCATTATCTGTGTCACTACTACTCAGCAATGTCATTGTAGTGCAAAATCAGCCATAGACAATCTATGAGAGAACAGATATGATTGTATTCTGGTACCTAATTTATAGAAAATTAAATTTGAATTTCCTATTATTTTCTCATGTTATGAAATATTATTTTCTTTTGACTTTTCAAACATTTAAAAATGAAGGGTGTGAACAGATTAAATAAATATTTTATTAAATAAACATTAAATAAATATTTAGGCCATTTGCTCTACTCTCGATAGTCTTAAAATTTCACCATGGGCTGTGTACTCTGAAGTTTACCCAGTTGTTAAGGATATTTTTTTATGGTAAGATGTCATTCATGAGACTGTCTGATTTCTCAGTTATTTTCTAAGTTGTAGCCATTTCTCCTCTGCAGTTGCTCATTCAATATTATTTTACAGATTCTGACACTGTGGTCTAAGCCAAGTGCTTTCTCATAGTCCTATTTGGACCTATTTTTTTAGGGGTTTTCCTAATGAGATCTAGAAGATACGGATTCGAACATGTTGGTGAGTAGAAAATGGGACTTTCTACTCATGAATTAAGCTGATGCCTTGAGCGCCACTTCCTTCCATGTGACACCCTCTACACACATAGGCACACACTGCACCTATACATTTTGAATGAGAAAAAAATTTGAGAAGAATTTTGTTTTCTAGGGAATTTACATTATGAAGATGTCTCTGAGATTTAAGTTCATAACCTCTCTCTTTGCAAGCTTTAAATTTTACTGAAATTCCCAACTTGCTTTCAAGAAGATGATTTCTTGTAGTCATTGGGTATTCATAAAATTCAAAAATCATACATATGTATATATAATGAATTAATATTTAATAAAGAAAAAATGCAGAAATGATTCTCAACTCGTAGTCATGGGCCATCCCCAAACAGGCAGTGGGTATTATTTGGTCTGCAGACTGTAGTCTAGGGACTCATCATCTGAGCTGTGCTACTTTAAAGTTAACTTCTGACACTATAGCATATGTCCTATGACCGGAAAAGATGGAAAGTGAAAAAGCAATAATTAGAGAACATGTGTTTGCAAGTATTAACTGATTTGGTCATTATAAAAACCCTTGTTGCATGCTATATTATTTTCATTGCTTTATAGAATTAGAGAGTTCAGTGAAATTGTAAATACAGACTAAAGAGTTAAGTACAACCCTAAATGATTTCAGTGTTCACATGCTCTTCTCTTTGAAGTCAGTCTTGTGGGTTCTCTTAGCAAAGAGCGATGATCTCTTTAAAATAGAGAGGGTCTGAGAGTCTTTTATTTTTAGATTATTTTATTGGCTCTTTAGTTATACATGACAAAAGAATATACTATGACATAACATAAAAGCATGGAATATACTTTGTTCTAATTCTATTCCCAGTATTTTCCCTTCCCCACCCTTCTTTCCACCCACCTTTTCACTTCCCTCTACTGTATTGATCATTCTGCTATTTACTAATAGTTTGTTTTTGTCAGCAACTCTGCTGCCCAGTGCCAAGGACACAATCCTGTTGTCTTGTGTGTGACCAGATACTTTGAGCACATGGAATACAGTGTAGATGAAGCTTCTTGACATTCCACAAAGAGCCTGACTGGATTTGTTGTTGCTGTTTTTATTGTTGTTTTTTCCTAGTAGGTTTGGGGAAGTTCTGATAAACCATTATGGACTTTAAGCCCTAGGGAGACCAAGATCGAAGTTTAAAATGTAGTGCTGAGATTTGAGACTGCATTTCAGAATAAAAACATAGAAGCAAATGTATCATTAATATGACCAGCTTATACAATAAAAACAAAGATACAACCATAAAAGTATATACATATTGAAATTGTAAAAATATATTCCAAGTTTTAATGATAAACATACATATTTTATGCATAAGTACATGATGAAATAAATGTAAACATATACAAAATAAAATTGTGCTTTTTTTCTTACATTTAACCCGAATGATGCATTAAATAAATATTAATTCAATAATTGACATTCATTTTGTTTTACTTCTTGTAGTTTTTGAACCAATAATTCCAAATGTTCCTTGGCAGGATAATCTTATAATACTTATTAAAAATTCACAAAATCTTGACTCAGAAATACCACCTGTAGTTACTCTTTCTTGTATGTGAAATAATGTATATATACTATCACATATTTTTATATGAAAGTAAAACCATTAGAAATAATCCCCATGAAAATGCTATAGTTCATAAATACAAATTTCTATAGTCATATAATAAAAAAGTATGTAAAACCATAAGATTGACCTGTGTAAATTGCTGCTGAAATATATCCAGGTTATCTTGTTTAATTCACAAAATATTTACATGTCAGCACACGTCACTTATTTAAAACATATCACCTTGTGTTCATACGTGTGTTTTGTCTCTGTGTTAAATGATATGTAATTTCTAGAAGGAGTACCAACAGGGAAAAACAAAACAGAACAAAACAAAAGTCTTTAAATAAAGCTATCTAGGGAAGTGTGAAATAACTGATTTATTTTGTTTCAGTAAACACTCATTGAGTAGCAAGCCCACACAGTCAAAATTTCTCCTGCAGACTCTTTGCATTTCCAGAGTAACAAGTGTGCATTGGATGCTGTTTTGCTATAGATGAGGATACCTCTAGCACTGCTTCTTCCTCATTTTAAACATTTGCTAAAATTTACAGTTTACACAAACACAATCTCATAGTCTCCAATGAGAGTGGTGCTGCCCTAGTAGCAATAGATCACATTTATTGAATATTTTTTACACCCCATACTTTGTGCTAAAAGCTGTGCATACACACTTCATTCCACCTCCTAACCAATCTTCTGGTACAAAGCGCTATGTTACAGATAAGCAAACTGAGTTACCAAATGTTTAGACAGATTCCCCAAGGTCACATAGCTACCAGTCTCAAGGCCTGGTTTTGATCCAGGCAGCCTGGATCCACCATGCTGTGCTGCATATATTTTATATCTCTGGGGTCAAAAAGTTGATCACAGCCAAGCAACCAAAGCCTCTGCTTGGCCATGATCATTCCAATATTCTTTTCTCCTTCGTTTCACCAACTGAGAAGTCAATAGGTTAAGTCAGCACATCAGTTTCCTTGCATTCTTGTATCCTCACCTGTCTCCTCCTCCTGATTACCGTGTCAGCATGCTGAGCTGCACAGAGATTCCTACAGAGTCCATGCTCAGTGGTGACCCTAAATTCATTTGACTTCTCTTGTATGTCAAGTCCTTCTACTTCATGCCTGTGGATAGGCACTCACTTTAAAAACCTCGATCAGACTTTCTATGCCCCACACTCTCCTCTTTCTTTGTAACACACAGACACATGCTATTGTGACTCATGACTAAACCAGTCAGGGTCACTCCAGGTGAACTGGGCTGGAATGAAATCATCACCAGAGACAGAGAAATCTTTTTCTTTGGGTTCTGTGACAGCTCCTCTGACGCAGCTCCCACAAAATAGGCAAGGCAGGCAAAAAAAGAGAAAGGGCATGTCTCAAACCCAGGTTTTACTGGGGGAGGCTCTCCCATGAAATATTCTATCCCCCAAAGGGCAAAGGGGTAGGATTACAAAGGAATAGGTGAGTATAACTCAACTCCAGCGGTAATGCCTACTCCTGGAGCCACGCCTTGTTATCACAGCTGGGGTAACACCCAGTTACTACGACCTGGCATAGCTATGCCAGACTGAGTGCAATAATTGTTCAGAACCAGTTGCATCAGGACTTACAGGCATCTGTATCCAGGGAAGCTCCCAACAACACTCTGGATGGCTGGTCCCTGTATTCTTCTATCAAGGCATTTGCCCAGCGTGCAACAATAGCTGTCTGCTAGCGTATCTCATTTCCTCAAGATCAGGCACTCACTGTCTGCAGTGATGTGATGCCCCCAGCTCCTCATGCAAGGGTTGGTTATTAGTAGAGGTTTGATGAAAGTATTATAAATGAATAAACAAATAAACCCTACTAAGGAAGAACTAAATCTGCTTGACAACGCTCTGGAGCATGATTAATTTTCTAAGAATGTTCTGTGATGAAACAACCATGATTGCCATTCCATCTAAGTTGATGTAAATGATGGAAACAAGAGATATGAAGGTTTTTAATTAATAAAAATCTCTTTGTAAAATTTTGCTTGAGCACTCAACAACTCAATAATTTTAACTTTCTATTTTATACCTTTTCAAGTAAATATGTTTTGAAATACTTTAAACAATGACATCAACTCTTGCTGACTTCCTATAAATCTATTCTACTCTCTTGGTTAATATTCAGCTATTTCGGAATTTACTAGATATCTTCATTTTGAATTATTTCATAGGCATAAGTGTTGATTATTAAAGAATTGTCATCTTTAAATGAATATGTATGTGTTGTGTTTGTAAAGATATTCTTCCAAGTTACTCAGATTCTATTTTCCTTAGTTTTTCATCCATCAGGTTAAAATTGGTTTGACTCTCTAATTGCTTCTAGGAGTATTTCCAGTACAAACTGATGTAATCTTCTTGTAAAAACATTTAATTATTCAAATTTTTCATTTTATTGATTTACTCATAACTTATATTTTATACTCACTGAAATCCTACAGTGAGAATCAGACTGAGGGAAACTGAGACACAAAGAGTTAACAGGAAGAGCCAGGATTCAAACCAAGGCAGACACCACAAACCATGCTTATTAGAGACAGAGACTACCTTTCAAATAGTTATACTTTAAATGGTTAAAATAAATGCAATGAGAACTTATTCAGTCAGAGACTTAACTGCATTTTCACTCTTGCCATTACCTCTCACAGGCTAGGTGACCTTGAACAATGCACTGCATTTCTCTTGACATCTTTCAGGTGTTTTTGAGCCCGTTTCTCTTGACATCTTTCAGGGGTTTTGCTACTCCATGGATGATACTATTTCTTCAGGAAATAACTATTTTGGACTTAATGAGCAGGGAGTATGCTCTGTTTTTATGACTTGAGCCCACGCACTATAGAAGTACCTACACTCATCTATCTCACAAGTCCCAATTGACATCTGTTACTCTCCCTTGTCTTCTGTGGTGGAGACTCTGCCACTGCTGTGGCTTCCTGGAGGTGCCTCATCATCCTCACTGCTGCCAATGTGAAGACTCACACCCAGAAGACTCCTGCCACATGTCCCAGAGCCTCCCATTCCCCTACCCCCACCACTCTCACATCTAAGATCGCAGCTGTCACTTATGCCGTCAGACTTGTGATCACAAAAGCACTGCGGAGTGAAGAATGGCCAAGAGTAGAGGTTTTAGATGCTTAGAGCTAAAGCTCCTTGACAAATGCAAATGTTGTGCTTCTGTGCATGGAAGCTATAGCATCCTCCTTCCTCGATTCTCTCATAGAGTTAATTAGCGCTTATGTATCTTACCAGTAGCTGTTTGTTGTGAATTGATGGAAATTGAACCAGTGAAAAAATCTGAGTAACAGGTATATTTTTGCTCAGAAAATAGCTCCCTTGTGATGTCTCAAACACTGTCATCTGAGCAAGGTCATCTGTGACATTGATTCCTTTTTGATGAATTTTCCTTGAACATTTCAGTATCTGATGTCAGGATCCTATTGGAAACATACCTTAAATTCCAGCTCAGTCCTAGCTTATGCTCAACTCTAAACTATATATATGGAAAATGCCCAATAGTGGAAAACAGAGTACTATCTGCCTTGACAGCAAGTAGCAGAGTGTGTGTGTGTGTGTGTGTGTGTGTGTGTGTGTGTGTTTAGAAGGGTGGAAAGGAGGAATAACAGTCTGGGATGTGAGCATAAAGGTGAACACAAACTAGAAAGCATGAAACTTCACTAAAATTAAAATAATTTCTTTACTTTGACAGTCCTAAATTCACTGAAATTGAACCCAAGAAAGCATCTTCCCTTGAAGACGACAATAACAAATGAAGACAGCTTCAGACTTGAACCAGTTGGTTTGTATGTGGGGATCCCAACCACTGAACAGAAATACCTTGCAGACATCCTGAAGGTGACTACAGATAACTGATCATTGAAGACAATTGACTAGTATAAGACTCTTCAAAAAATGAGCATTTGGCCCCCATGCAGGAAGCTTGCCAGGTGGCATGTGCACTGGCAGCCCATGTAGCTTGCTACACACCTGGATGGAGCAGATGAGAGCTGCTCTGTGCTTGGGACAACAGGCCAGGTGCATTTGCCATAGTCCCAGGAGGAATCTGGCTGCAGCAGGGACTTCCCACGTCTCCTTCCACTTCAGAGTATAAGCTGCAATGTAATTTATTCAGGATGGGCCCAGATTCTTAATTGGACAGGTGTGTGAGAAAATTCTGGCTGTGAGCACAGCGTGTTCTACCATCGAACTTTTCTGTTGACATCCTTTTCAGTACTTCCTGTCAGGATAACCTTAATTCTGTGGGGTCAGACACCGGCAGGTGGCGGGGCTAGCAAAGAATAAGAGGAACATGAAGTTGTGAAAAATCAAACATTAACCCACAGGAGTGATGTTCTCCCCCTTTTCTCAAGTTACCAAAGGCCAAAGGGAAGGAAAAAGAAAAAAGAAAAAGAAAGAAGCTCTCATCTCTTCCTTCTCTAGAATCTGCAGGACCTGCTGACTTTGATGAGTTAACTCTTTCCCTCTTTCCCTGATACCATCTCATGCCAGCACCTCGGAGGAGGATTGTGGGTATTGATAGAGGAGAGGAAGCAGAGGGAGGGCGGAGGAAAGAAGGGGGAGAGAGTAAAAGATTTTGTTTAATTATTGGAGAGAGAGACTCATTGGGGAGTTGAGATGAGATTAAAATTTCAGGGATGAGGAGTCAAAGAAGAAAGCTAAGGAAAAAGAGGGAGAAGAAGGGGAAGGAAATGAAATTTTGTTCATTTAACACTAAATATCAGCATTCTTTTTTCCTCATTCTCATTTCAGGGAGGAAAAAGTATTCTTCAAGCATAATATCCTACAGAATTTGTTCTCATATAATCTAATTTATTAAGGGGCTGGTCACCTGGGTTTCATCTTGCCTTCAGTGGTGATATTTACTGCAAGACTTTTAACATTTCCCATTGCTTTCAAATATCTAATTTTCCCTAATGAGAGAAGGAGATTAAGGATACTATACTCCCCCTCCAGAGGATATACATAAGAAATAATGCCTATAAGAAATATCAATGGAATAAGGTCTAGCTATCTACAGAATGTTATTATTGATGCTGTTTTGAGATGTGCTCATGGTTATTCAGGCTGGGAACTAAGCCAAATTGAAACTACATCACCTTTTCTCCAAACAACAAAGTAGTTGCCATTTATCATTCCCTAGAAATAATGTCTCCAATACCGTATGTTAGGTGTGAAAATTAGTCAGATGTTTCCCAGGTAATTACTGCAATCAAATGCTCTTGAGCTTAATACACCCCCAAGAACCACATGAACTCCCACCCACCAACCAGGGGAACCTGGTAGCCGAGAGCCCAGATGCTATTCCACACATCTGCCATGCTGACTTGCCCCATGTCCTTCAAGTGTGGCACATGCTCCAGGGATAATGAGGTACTCCAGATCCACAAAAAATGGTTTCAGCCTTCCAGCTTCCTGCTGGGTCTTCCAGCTGCTGAAAGGTATGTCTTGTTTCCCCATGAGGTTTACTAGCAACTGCAAAAGTCAGACTCAACTTGCTGGCCTCCCATAAACCCTATGCAAAGCTCAGACTCCCCAGGTGACCTATGACTTTGGATTTGGCCTATGAGAAGGCTATCAAGTTTCAACTGATCTCTGTGCACAACACAGTGTGCAAGAACTCATAATGTATCATGGGAGAAAGGTTTCCCCTCAAAGGGACCTGTTTTATAAATTTTATTTTATTTTATAAGCAGAATTAAAAGAGCTTTTAAAATTTTGTCACCTCTGTATTTTCCTTTGAGTTAGCCAAAAAAAAAATAAAAATAAAAATAAAAAATACGTACACACACACACACACACACACACACACATACATGTATATATGCTTTACAAATAATTCCCAAGAAAGACATTAAAATGGCATTAATTCTTAAATTTACAAGGAAGTGAGAAAACAGGGAGAATCTAGAGGAGGAGAAGCAGAAAAGAAAGGGTCTAGGGGAAATAATGAAATCAATTTCTTACATATAACTTTGCAAGGTTATGATGGAAAATAACAGTTGCACAGTAATGGAGATCTAATAAAGGTTATCGTAATAGCTAACATTTGAGTTCTGATTCTGCTCACCATCTTACAT
This sequence comes from Callospermophilus lateralis, assembly GCF_048772815.1. Taxonomy (NCBI): domain Eukaryota; kingdom Metazoa; phylum Chordata; class Mammalia; order Rodentia; family Sciuridae; genus Callospermophilus; species Callospermophilus lateralis. Next base: position 99,647,365 of record NC_135306.1, read on the forward strand.
GTGCTGTTTCATGTAATCCTCAAATGGTCCCGTGCAATAGCTCATTATCTCTATTTGAGAACAGGTGCTAATGGCCGGAGAGTTAGAATTACAGAAAACATATTTTCTCTCCATGCTCAGAACTTTTTTATTTTACTTCCTGTTTTATCATTTTCTAATAATATATCCTCTAGAACTGTAGCTTTTAAAACAGGGCTCTGGGCTTGAATATGAGCTAAAGATAGCAGGGGGAAGAAACACAAAGAAATCATTGAGCGGGAGACAGCTGGTGAAGCACGTCTGCGTGTGTTCAAATGCTGAAAGGGATAGAATCATTCCTATCTAATCTCCTGCCTTTAGGAAGATTCTTGTCTCAGTCATCTCAGAAATTGACAAGTGCTTCCCTAAAAAACAGAAACAGAAACAAAATAAAAAACTGAAAACCCAGCTGTGGTGACATGGCCAATAAAGCTCCTTATCCAGTGTTTACCTGTCCTGATGCTTTGTCTCTTCTTCCATGATGATTTCATTTGCTTGGTTTTTGGATGTCAGCCACTAAAAACTGAGAATCCTCATGGTCTAAGACTAATACTTGCAATATGTCATATGAAATGATTTTTTTTGAGTGTGAGTTTTCCACCTGAATCCAAATTCTGAGGGAAACATGGTCATCTTTTACTGATTGAGAGGATATTTATAGCAATTTTAAATTGTTCAATAAAAAAGTCATTGGCTTTTTACCCTAATACTTTTTCTTTCTCCCACGTCTTACATTCCTCAGCAAAGCCTTCCTAACAGTTAATGTGATCACCTTACAAATCTGCTAAAAACATTTTTTATTTGTATTTCATAATTACTATTAGCCAATGTTTATGTAATTATTTAATATATTTTTTTCCCATAGACTGTGAGCTCCATGAGAATAGGAATTGCACATGTCTTGTTTAGTCTTTTATCTCAAGGATCTAACTCCTGGTAAGGCACAAGATAGATGCTTAATAAATGTCTCTGCAGTGAATGAATATTCATATTTTATTTCATTTAATGACTTTCTTTTAAATAGTCATATTTAATATTTACAACTTCTTCCTCGATACATAATCAATCACCATTATTAAGGTCTGAAATCTATACTACCTCTCTTTTCACTATTTCAGTCCATTGTTAGGTAATAATTTTTGTGCTTGAAGCATTCAAACAACCTTTATTTAATCCCCCAGTCTTAGATTCAGCTTGATCCTGAACAAGTTACAACACATGACATTCATCTCCTTAAACTCTTTAACACTACCCACACTGAGTTCTCTCAAGACCATGTTCGTTTTTGAGCACGAAAGAAAATCAAGGGATATCTTAAAGTGAATGAGAAATTTCTTTTTTTCTGTGGACTCTTTTATGAAAAAAAATTATTTATTTATTCTAATTTGTTATACATGACAGTAGAATGCATTTCAATTCATTGTTCACATATAGAGTACAGTTTTTCATGTCTCTGGTTGTACACAAAGTAAAGTCACACCATTCATGTCTTCATACAAAGTCTCAGAGTAATGATGTCCATCTCATTCCACCATCTTTCCTATCTCCATGCCCTCGCCCTTCCCTTTCCTCCCCTTTTCCCTATCTAAAGTTCCTCTTTTCCTCCCATGCTCCCCTCATCCCATTCCCTTTATGGATCAGCATCCTCAAATCAGAGCAACATTTGGCATTTGTTTTTTGGGGGGATTGGCTTACTTCACTTAGCATGATATTTAATGCTGAGTAATATTCCATTGTGTGTATATATATCACAGTTTCTTTATTCATTCATCTCCTGACAGGCATCTAGGTTGATTCCACCATTTAGCTATTGTGAATTGTGCTTCTATAAACATTGATGTGGCTGTGTCCCTGGAGTATGTTTTTAAGTCCTTTGGGTATAAACTGAGGAATAGGATAGCTGGGTCAAATGGCGGTTCCATTTCAAGCTTTCTAAGGATCTCCATACTGCTTTCCAGATTGGTTGCACCAATTTGCAGTCCCACCAGCAATGTATGAGTGTGCCTTTACCACCACATCCTCACCAACCCTTATTGTTGTTTGTATTCTTAATAGCTGCCATTCTTACTGAAGTGAGATGAAATCTTAATTTTGATTTGCATTTCTCTAATTGCTAGAAATGTTAAACATTTTTTCATATATTTGTTGATTGATTGTATATCGTGTTCTGAGAAGTTTCTGTTCAGTTCCTTGGCCCATTTATTAACTGGGCTATTTTTCTTTTTCTTTTTCTTTTTTTTGTGTGTGTGTTAAGATTTTTGAGTTCTTTATGTAATCTAGAGATTAGTGCTTTATCTGACGTGTGTGTGGTAAAAATTTGCTCCCATTGTGTAGGCTCTCTATTCACCTCATGGATTGTTTCTTTTGCTGAGAAGAAGCTTTTTAGTTTGAATCCATCCAATTTATTGATTTTTGATTTTATTTCTTGTGCTATAGGAGCCTTGTTAAGGAAGTTGGGGCCTAATCTGTCATGATGAAGATTTGGGCCTAATTTTTCTTCTATTAGGCATAGGGTGTATGGTCTAATTCCTAGGTCCTTGATCTACTTTAAGTTGAGTTTTGTGCATGGTGAGAAATAAGAGATTTAATTTCATTTTGCTACATATGGATTTCCAGTTTCCCCACAACCATTTGTTGAAGAGGCTATCTTATCTCCAATATATGTTTTTTGGCACCTTTGTCTAATGTGAGATAACTGCACTTATATAGGTCACCACATGCCTTGTGCATGATGGAATTTGGGTTTCCTTTGTGTGACACAAGCTGGCTGTGAAATAAAGCTAACAAAAGAAAGTGGTGAAAAAAACCACAAGACACAGAAAGTAATTTTGAAAATCAAGGGTGGGAAGGATCTTTGACCTTAGGGGTTGAGCTTCCACCCTTGGAAGTGAGAGAGCGAGCAAGAACCAGTGTTTAGTTTATTTATATGGGGGAAACATCAAAGGTTTTCTAAAGAATGTTCTTTGCCAAATAAGGTAAGAGGTGGGCTGTCCAGGCCCAGTGGGTCATGCCCAATTCAGGAGCTACTAGAGCAGCTTTCCTAACTTGTGGAAGACTGAGATCACATGCATTGTGTAAGCCATTATGTGGGAGTAGCAACAAAATGACTTACAATGCCAAACCAAAATCTCATTGGCTCTAGGCCAAGGGAAGGTGCTAAATAGCTCAGGAGTGGCTTCCAACATGTGGGTTTTCTCTGTGTCCTCTAATCTGTAACATTGGTCTACAAATCTATTTTGGTGTCAAAACCATGCTGTTTTTGTCACTATTACTCTGTTGTATAGTTTAAGTTTTGGTATACTGATGCCTCCTGCTTCAGTTTTCTTGCTAAGGATTGCCTTGGCTATTCTGGGTCTCTTATTTTTCCAGATGAATTACATGACTGCTTTTTCTATTTCTATGAGGAATGCCACTGGGATTTTGCTTGTAATTGCATTAAATATAGTGCTGTATATTGCTTTTGGTAGTATGATCATTTTGACAAAATTAATTCTGCCTATCCAAGAACAAGGGAGATCTTTCCATCTCCTATGGTCTTCTTTAATTTTTTTCTTTAGCATCCTGTAGTTTTTATTGTAGATGTCTTTCTCCTCTTTCATTAAGTTGATTACCAAGTATTCAATTTGTTTGAGGCTATTGGAAATGCAGTAGTTTTCCTAGTTTCTCTTTCAGAGGATTTGTTCCTGATTTACATAAATTCCTTTGATTTATGGGTGTTAATTTTATGTTCTGCTACTTTACTGAATTCATTTCTTAGCTCTAAAAGTTTTCTGGTACAATTTTTTGAATCCTCTTTGTATAGAATCATATCATCCACAAATAGTGACAATTTGAGTTCTTCGTTTTCTATCATTTTAACTTCTTTCATCTGTCTAATTGCTCTACTAGAGTTTCAACAACTATGTTAAATAGAAGTGGTAAAAGAGGGCATCCCTGTCTTATTCCAGTTTTTAGAGAAAATGCTTTCAATTTTTCTCCATTTAGAATGGTGTTGGCCTGGGGTTTAGCATAGCTAGCTTTTACAATGTTGAGATATGTTCCTGTTATTCCTAGTTTTTCTAGTATTTTGAACATGAAGGGGTGCTGTATTTTATCAAACACTTTTTCTGCAACTATTGAGATGATCATATGATTCTTATCTTTAAGTCTATGAATGTGATGAATTACATTTATTGATTTCTGTATGTTAAACCAATCTTGCATCCCTGGGATGAATCCTACATGATCATGGTGCACTATCTTTTTGATATATTTTTATATTCAATTTCCCAGAATTTTATTGAGAATTTTCGCATCTATTGGTCTGAAGATTTCATTCTTTGATGTGTCTTTTTCTGGAATCAGTGTGATATTGGCCTCATATAATGAGTTTGGAAGTGTTTCCTCTTTTTATATTTCATGAAATAATTTGAGGAGTATTGCTGTTAGTTCTTCTTTGAAGGTCTTATAGAACTCAGCTGTGCGTCCATCTGGTCCTGGGCTTTTCTTGATTGGTAGGCTTCTGATGGTGTCTTCTATTTCATTGTTTGAAATTGTTCTGATTGAATTGTAGTATCATCCTAATTCAGTTTGGGCAAATCATATGACTCTAGAAAATTTTTAATGCCTTTGATATTTTATATTTTATTGGGGTACAAATTTTCAAAATAATTTCTAATTATCTTCTGTATTTCTGTAGTGTCTGTCATGATATTTCCTTTTTCATCACAGATGGTAATAATTTGAGTTTTCTCTCTTCTTCTATTCATTAGCATAGGTAAGGGTTTATCAATTTTATTTATTTTTTCAAAGAACAAACTCTTTGTTTTGTCATTTTTTTTTTCAATTATTTCTTTTGTTTCAATTTCATTGATTTTAGCTCTGATTTTAATTGTTTTTTGTCTTCTACTGCTTTGTATTTTGATTTGTTCTTCTTTTTTAAGGCTTTGAGGTGTAATGTTAGGTCATTTATTTGTTGACTTTTTCTTCTTTTAAGGAATGATCTCCAAGCAATGAACTTTCCTCTTAGTACTGCCTTTATAGTGTCCCAGAGATTTTGATACGTTGTATTAGTGTTCTCATTTATCTCTAAGAATTTTTAAATCTCCTCTTTGATGTCTTTCAACCCATTGTTTTTTCAATAGCATATCATTTATGCACTAGGTGGTGGAGTAGCTTTCATTTCTTATTTTATCATTGATTTCTAATTTTATTCCATTATGATCTGATAGAATACAGGGTGCTATCTTTACTGTTTCATATTTGCTAAGAGTTGCTTTGTGACATTATATATGGCCTATTTTAGAGAAGGATCCATGTGATGCTGAGAAGAAAGTGAACTCACTAATTGATGAATAAAATATTCTATATATGTCTGTTAAGTCTGAGTTATTGATTGTTTTATTGATTTCTATAGTTTCTTTGTTTAGTTTTTGTGTGGAAGATCAATCCAGTGGTAAAAGAGACATATTAAAGTCACTTCATATTGTATTGTGGTCTACTTGACTCTTATATGAGAAGAGTTTGTTTGATGAAAATAGGTGCTCTATTGTTTGGGGCATATATATTTATCATTGTTATGTCTTGTGATGAATGGTTCCCTTAGGCAATATGAAATGTCCTTCTTTATCCCTTTTGATTAACTTTGACTTGAAGTTTAGTGTATTTGATATGAGGATAGAAACCTGTGATTTTTTTTTCTGTAGTCCATGTGGGTTGTATGGTTTTTTCCCAACCTTTCACCTTCTGCCTATGGATGTCTTTTCCTATAAGATTAGTCTCTTGAAGGCAGCATATTTTGGGGACTTTTTTTTCTTAATTCAGTGTACCAGTATCTTTTCATTGGTGAGTTTAGACAATTAACACTCATGGTTATTATTGAGACATGATTTGTATTCCCCATAATTTTTGTTTATTTTTGGTATTTAACTTGACTTAGTTTCTCCTTTGATTGTTTGTTTCCTTTAGTGTAATACCTCCCTTTGCTGATTTTCATTTCCTCCTCATGAAATATTTTGCTGAGGATGTTCTGTACTGCAGGATTGCTAGTTGTAAATTCTTTTAACTTTTGTTTATCATGAAAGGTTTTTAAGTCATCATCAGATTTAAAGCTTAATTTTACTAGATGTAAGATTCTTGGTTGGCATCCATTTTCTTTCAAAGCTGGGTATATATTGTTCCAGGATCTCCTAGCTTTCAGGGTCTGGGTTAAAACATCTGCAGATATCCTAATTGTTTCATCTCTATATGTAATCTGATTCCTTTCTCTTGTGGCTTTTAAAATTCTCTTCTTATTCTGTGTGCTAGGCATTTTCATTAAAAGTGCCTTGGTGTGCATAGGTTGTGGTTTTGTACATTTGGTGTCCTTTGAGCCTCTTGTATTTGATTTTCCAATTTATTCTTTATATTTTAATTTTTTTTCTGATATTATTTAATTGAATAGACTGTTCATTTCTTTGTTTTTTAACTCTATGACTTCCTCTATACCAATAACTCTTAAATTTGATCTTTTCATGTTATCCCATACTTATTGAATGTTCTGCTCATTGTTTCTTATCCTCTTCACTGTGGTCAACATTCTTTTCAAGATTATATATTTTTTATTCATTGTCTGAGGTCCTGTCTTCCAAGTGATCTAAACTGTCGGTGATGCTTTTTATAGAGCTTTAAATTTGGCGTATTGTTTCTTTCATTTCAAGGATTTCTGTTTTTTGTTGTTGTTGTTGTTTTAGAACCTGTATCTCCTTGTTGAAGTAGTCTTTTGCTTCCTATATTTTTTTATGTAACTCTTTAGCAAAATTATCTTTTCTGCCTATATTTGTTCACTTATATCATCCTTTAATTCACAGATCATTTTAATTATGTACATCCTGAACTACTTCTCTGTAATTCCTTCTGTTGTGCTGGCCATGGATTCTAATAATGTAGTTGGGAGCACTTTCTTCCCTTGTTTCTTTGTGTTGTTCATGTGTCTTCCCTTCTGGCATTTGGATTTGAGGCATTACAGTTTTTACCCGATAGGGTTATAGTATGCCTGCAGTATTCTAATGCCTTTCCTTTAAGGGGGAGAATGATATTAATAGATCCCAATTCAAACAATATACAGTCTTAAATAGCTGCTATTAAGATGTTTATGGTTTTGTGACAATATACAGAAATGGAGAGTTCAAATATTATCTACAATATAAACAATAGGGTTGTAGAAGGGTCTACAGTTTCTTATGGTGAATATGGAACCAGGGGTGAGATGTAGGATAAGATGTGAGCAGGTAGGAGATGAGGATATAGAATCATTAGATCTTAGGAAGCATGAAAGAGGAATCTAAAGAAGTTGGTTAGTAACAGAATAATAAAGAGAAAGTGATTTGGAGGAAACAAGTAAGTGGAAAAACAATAGAAAGAGTATAGAAAACAAACAAACAAAAATTAAGAAAAATAAAAAATGTAAAAATAGGAGATAAAAGAATATACAACACAACTGTAATGTACTATTCAGATATCCCAGTCCTCAATAGCCTAATTCATGGAAAGCACTTGGTTTCAAAAATGTTGGGGATGTGAGGATGGGAGAAGAGAAAGAGAGAAAAGAGAAAAAAAATCTTGAAGGAAGACACAAGGATTGTTTTTGTTGGAGATAAGCATCTTTCCTACTTCCCTTCTCACCCAATAAGTGGGGTTGTCTGTTGTTGCTGGCATTTCCATCCTCAGGATGGTTAAGGTTATTAGAGTAGGAGGGTTGGTCTTGGGGGCAGAGCTCCTGGAGGTAAGATATTGCCAGTCCCTGATGACAGACTGCATCCCCAAAGGTTCTCCTTTGGGGCCTGATCATGTGATGTGGGTACCTGGTCTTATCTCCTTCTATCACCAGTAGATTTCACAATTTCTGGTCTCTAATTTAGTCTTTAAACTATATCTCCCTTACCCTCTCCCTTTCTGCTTCCCAATCAGGCACATTTCTCTCCATAGTTCTTGTGGGCTACACTCTAGTGGCTGCACTCCATAGCTGCAAGCACTGGGCCAAGTTAGCGGCTGCCAGGGAGGGGGGGAGTTGGGGACTATAGGTACTTTGATTTTGCTTCTAAGCCCCAGCCCTTGGAGTTGACCAACCAAAGATGGTGACAAAAGTGTCCCAAGATGGAGGCCGCTGCTTTCAGTTATGGGGCATCAGGTTGGGTGGGACTGTGCAGTGGTATTGAGTGGCATGGCTGGCAGCTGTCTCCAGACACTGTGTGGTATCCCCAGGTGCAGGCTACTGTGTGTAGGAGACTATGGAAGTGATTGCAGTGTCCCACGATGGAGGCATTCAGGGGAGCCCTCACATTGGTAGATTGGCAGCCAGGATTACTGCATGGGTGGGTAGCTAGGAGTCCTGCACAGGTGCTGATGTCAATGGTCCTGCCTGGGCACCCAGAGTTCCTGTGTGGGTGAGTGGCTGAGTGTTCTGTGCTGATACCAAGGCCTGGAGACATGTGCAGGCATGGCGGGCATGATTTCTACATGAGAGCAGCTGGGGGTCCTCTAATAACTCACAGAAAAACAGAATTCCCACTGCTTGAATCCCAGGTCACAGAGCAACACAGAATGCAGCCTCCCTCTAGCCCACCATTTTGAATGTCCCCTCCAGAAATTTCTTTGGTTAAGTTCAACAGATTAATAAATACTATGTCTTTCTAAGTTGTAAAACTTGGCTCTTTTTCATGATTGCCAAAAATTTTGTGCAGCTTTCTTTCCTTTGCTTGGTTACTATTTCTCATGCATTCTTTGAGGATTTTAGACATCTTATTTCAGTTTTATTTATTTTGTTTAATTATCTCTGCTTTTTTTGTACATGAATTATCTTATTTACTGCATGTTCAATGCTTTTTAAACCAAACTTTTAATTTTATATTAGCTTAGGTTCAGAGAAAAATTGAGAATATAGTATCAAGTTTTTCCATGAGTCTTATATCAGTTTCGCCCAATCTTATCACCTTATGTCAGTATGGAACACTTGTCCAAATTAATAAACAAAATAGTGATATATTTCTATTGACTAATGTCCATATTAATGCAGACTTCCTTTGTTTATAAATAATGTCAATTTTTTTTTAGTTTTTGGTCCCAGGACCCCATCCAAGATACCACATTACATTTAGCGAACACCTTTCTTTATGTTCCTCTTGACTCTAATAATTTCTTGATTTTCTTTATGTTTGATGACTCTGAGAGTTTGGAGACACTGGTCATATATTTTGTAGAATGCACATCGGTTAGGATTTATCTGATATTTTTCCCGTGATTAGACAGGGATTATTGTTTTAGGTGAGGAAGCTTCCAGACGCAGCATGGCACTCTCATGATATCTCATAAAGGATATGCATTATCAATGAGATTTTGAAACTTGATCACTTGGCTGAGGTAGTATTGGTCAAGTCTATCCACAGTAAAGTAACTCTCCTGTCCCCTTTCATATTTTACTTTTAGAAAGGATGTCACTATTCACAGTTCATGCTTTAGAAAAAAACCTTATGCTCCATCTTTATGAGGACTTTGGAATTCTTATACATGGAAGAATTGTTGCTTTTCCCCACTTGTTATTTTATACTTTGATTTACAATCCAATTCTACCTTAATATTTTTCTGCTCAAATTGTCTCCTTTTTGGCCTTTGAGAGTACTATATTTAGTTCCTGTATCCCTTTGAAATAACTCCATTATTGTGATTTAAAAAATGTTTGATGTTTTAGCCCCTTTTTAATTCACACTTTTTGATTATAATAATTGAAAGATCATAATAATATTAAAATTATAATTATAATGCATTTTATTGTCTACAATTACTCTGCTATGCAAATAATCTCAAAATCTATTTCTCCTATGTATTTGAAATTTTGTAGCCTTTGATCAACTTCCCATCTCTCCCTTTTCCACCCCACTCTCAGCTTCTAAATCCATCTTTCTACTCTCTACATTAATGAATTCAACTCTCTTAGATTGAATATGTGAGATCATGTTGTACCTGTCTTTCTGTGCCTCACTTATTTCACTTAGTTTAATGTCCTTGCAGATTCATCAATACTATGGCATTTTTTGATACAAGTTGGTCCAGGTCCTTCTTGTAAAATTCCTACTCCAGTCCTCAAATCACTCATTCATCTGCGGAGCCCTATTGTATTGTTATTATTATTGCAAAATAACATAAGAATTAAGGGTTTTGTACAAAATATGCTTGTTTCTAGATTTTTTTAGATGAAACATTGTGTTTAGAACCTTTTAGCTTCTGAGAGAAAAAAACTTTATCAGTTAGAATATAGTTTTACATATCTTATATATAGTTTCTTTGGGTTTTAGTCTGAAAGACACTTCTCACTTTCAAAGTTACTTAGTGTCAGGACCATTTCCCCTCACCCATTTCAAGGAAGTAATAATATACTTAAATTATCTCTCATATTCAGCATTTCATTCTGAGATTCCCTGAACATTTAAATTATACCTTAATATTTGCATATATTTAGTTGCACTATTTATGCCATAAAGTTCTATGAGTTTTGTTTTGTTACCAAGGATTGAACCCAGGGATGCTTAAATACAGAGTCACATCCCAAACCCTTTTTATTTTTATTTAGAGATAGAGTCTTGCTAAGTTCCTTAGGACCTTCCTAAGTTGCTCAGGTTGGCTTCAAACTTGTGATTCTCTTGCCTCACGCTCCCAAATCAATGTGATTACAGTCATGTGCCACCATGTCTGGCAAGTTCTATGAGTCTTGATAAATGCATATCATTGTGTCTGCCATCACAGTAGAATGCAAACATTTTCATCAGACTAAAAAGAAATAACATGATTCTTTAAGTTCTGATTGTTCTTTCAATGTGTAAGTAATTTAGAAATTGCCACTACACATAAACAAGTAAAAAGCTGAACAGACTGAAAAAAATCAACAACACTTATTGAGTTCATAAGAAAGATGAAGACATAAGGCAAACCACTGTCCCCATGTTTGAAGAGAAAGACCAGTGAAGACAGGGAATCATGGCTGATCATAGCAGAGATTGTGGGAACCAGCACCTTGGTGGGAAATCCTAAACTGTAAACAAAGAATTGCTTGAGGCTCACTGTGAATATTCTGAGAGTTAAAAGCTACAGGGGGATTCAAATTTAGGGGCACCATACTTTTGTGTGTTTAACTCTATAAGCTCCACCAACTGCACACAGTAGATATCAGAAATAATTCTCCTTGTGTTTCTTGAAGATAAAGGGAAAAAGGAACAATTTTTATCTGCCAAAGCACTCAAGGCCCACCTTCAGAAAAAAGTATTTAGCCAGAGTGTAACTGACCTTGGGAAGGGAACTACCCAACTACAAAGAAAGGAAAGGAATTATATAAAATGTTCAATTAGCACTAAAAAAGGCAGAAAAAGTGAATAATAAAATAAGAACAAAAGTTACAAATAAAAAACAGTAATGAATAGAATATGTATTAATCTATCACTAACGACCTTGTCTGTCAATGGTCTAAAATTATCTATTGAAAGATAGAAATCTCCAGGGTAGATTTAAAAAGCAAGACTTAACTACGTTTTGCAAACAGTCTACAAAAATTCCACTCAAATATAAAGACACATATGAATTAAAAGTAAATGGGTGAAGACAAATATACCATGCTAACACTAATCAAAGCAAAACAAGAGTAGTTATGCTGGTTTCAGATATAAAAGACTTTATAGGAAGAAAAGTTACCATGGATAAAGAATGGCATTACATAATTATAAAGTGGTGAATTCTCTGAGAATATGAAACAATTCTTAATGTGTGTGCATCTAACAACATAATGCCAAAATACGTAAGATAAAAACTCACACAACTACAATAAGAAATATGAATCCAACTTTATATTTGTAGAGCTAACATTTCTCTCTCAGAAATGAACAGATATAGCAGGCAGAAAACTGGTAAGATCATACTTTAACTCAATAACACTATCAAACAACAAGAAATAATTGACATCTATTTAATCCAACAACAGTGACATATGCATTCTTCTCAAGTTTACATGGAATATATTCACCAAGATAGATCACACCCTGAGCCATAAAATGTAATTCAGCAAATTTAATAGAACATAAATTATGCAATGCCTGTTTTCAGACCACAGTGAAATTATGCTTGAAATCAATAACAGAAAGATGACTAGGAAGTTCCCAAATACATCAATTAAATAAGACTCTTGGGTTAAAAATAAATCTCAACAGAAATTTTAAAAATAATTTGAACTAAATGACAATAAAAACCCTCAGAGTTTGTGGAATTCAGTGAAAATAGTGTTTAAAGGGCATTTCTTAGCATTGAATACATAGTGTCAATAAAGAAGAAGTTTCTAAAATAGTTTCCACTTTAAAAAACTAGAAAAAAGAAGATAAAATAAATCCTCGGGGAACATAAGAAAAGAAATTAAAAAATAAAGCAGTAAACAATGAATTGGAGAACAATAAATCAATAGAGAAAAAAGAGATGGTTCTTTGAACTGATTTAAAAAACAAACAAACAAACAGAAACAAACACCAGTAAGACTAACTAGAATAAGAGAGAGCACAGTTACTAATATTAGAAATAAAAAGGGGAAACATCAGTACAGATCCTATGGACTTTAAAAAGATAATACAGAACTGGGCATGGTGGTGCACACCTGTAATCCCAGTAATTTAGGAGACAGGTAGGAAATCTCAAATTTGAGGGTGTTCTCAGCAACTTAGTGAGACCCTGTCTCAAAACTTAAAAACAAAACAAAACAAAACAAAAAAACAAACAAACAAACAACAACAACAAAAAAAAAAACGAAGATACCAGTGAAATGTTATAAACAATTCTAGGCCCAAAGCTTAATAATGTAGATGAAATGAACTATTTTCTTGATATACACAATCTTCTAAAACTCACACAAAAACAGAGATGATCTAAAGAAGTCTATATTTTCCAAGGGAATTGAATCAATTAATCAACTTTCCCACAGAAAGGACCAGGCATAGATGAATTCCATAATGAATTCTACCAAGCATTCAAGGAAATAATTATATGAATTTCTACAATCTCTTTCAGAAAATAGAAGCACAAGAAATATTTCCTAACTCACTCTATGATGCCGCAGTCTGGCTGGGCACAAGATCACGAGCCACTCGAACAGGAACAAACTTTATTTGAAAAAACCGCCAATACCACGTTCGTGCCCGGGAAGATTCCCGATCCACCCACGCGGCGTTCCGCCGGTTTCTTCCCGGAACCCCAGCACAAGCTCCTCCCCCGGAATTCCCTCCTACTGCACTTTCCCAACCAATGGGAACTCTCCAGGAGTCCTGCAGCAGGCCAAGGTAAACAGCAGGAGTCCGGTATCCATATGAATGTAATTTTTAACATAATCATATCATCTCAATGGCTAGCTGGCATCACCTTTCAATCAAAAATGCCATGCATCATATTAATTGGCTGTGGCTCCCAGCATATGAGACCAGCATTAGCTTAACATCAAAACCAAGAATACTACATACAGTTCAGTGTGTCTCATAAACATAGATGTAGAGTGTCAACAAAATATAAGCAAATTCAATCTAACAATTTATTAAAAGAATGATACACCTTGACCAATTGAAATTTATCCCAGGTATAAAAGGTTGGTTCAACATCTGAAACTTAATTAATGTAATCCATCATATGAGTAAGGTAAAAAGAAAAATCACATGACTATACTATACACAACAAAATCTAATATCCATTCAGAATAAAACTATTAGTAAAGTAGTAACAGAGAAAATTTCCTTACTTGATAAAGAATGTTTACAAAAACTTACAATTAACTTTGTATTTAATTGTTAGAAACTGAAGCTTTCCCACTAAGATCAAGAACAAAGTAAGAAAGTCCCTCTTAGCATTCCTTTTTAGCATGGTTCTGCAGATCTTCGCAAACGCAATAAGAAAAAAAATGAAATAATATATGAACAGATTAAGAAGTAGGAAATAATGCAGATTTGTTCATGTATGGCATGGTAATTTACGTAGGGCATTTAGGAGAACTGACAAAAAATAAATCTTGCCTGAACCTAATAAACATTTATAGGAATGTTGCAGGACATAAAGTTAATATACAAAAGTTAATAAATTTCCCACATGCCAGCAATGAACAAGTGGGAAATTTAAGGTAAAAGCCCAATGCCATTTGCATTATCACCTTGAAAAAGAAAAACTTAGGGACAAGTCTTTAAAAATATGTTGAAGGTCTATATGAGAAAAACCGCCAAACTGATGAAAGAAATCAAAGAACTAAATCATAGAGCGATATTTCATGTTCATGAATAAGAAGACTCAACTTTGTTACATGCCAATTCTTCCTAACTTTATCTAAAGATTTATGATAATCCAAATGAAAATTCTTGAAGAATTTTAGTAGATAAAAACAAAATGATTATAGAGTCTTATATGGAGAAAAGGAGAGTTAGAATAGCCAACATATTACTGAAGAAGTAGAATTCAGTATTTGTTCTCCTTGGCATCTACACTAAGACGTTAAAATTTTATGTCCACTAAAAACCTGTACTTGCCTATTAATAGAAGCTTCATTCATAATTGCCAAAGGTAGGAAGAAATCAAAAGTTCTTTCCTAAGTGAATGGATAAATAACCTGTGTCAAATCCAGGAATGAAATATCATTTAGTGCTAAAGACATTGAAGAGAATTAAATGCATATTGGCAAGTGAGAAAAAAACAATCTGAAAGAACTATAGACTGTGATATCAACTATTTAACATTGTGGAAAAAGAAAAGTTATTAAGTCAACAAAAACACTAGTAGTTGCTAAAGTATTGGGAGAGGTGAATGAGTAGGTAGTCCAGAGAAGGCAATAAAATCACTCTGCCTTTGTGACCCTTTAATGGTACATACATGTTAATATATATTTTCAAAACTGGTACAATGTACTTAGTTTGAAATCTTATATAAACTCTGCATTTGGTGTGATTAAAATGTGTCAATTTATTTTGTGACAATTAAGTTCATAGTTTTGCCTTTTTCTTTTACGTTTTTTCTGTTACATTTTTATACTTGCTTTTTATATTTTTAATACTGTATTGTAGTTAAACATAATAGTGGAGTTCATTTTGACATATTTACATGTGCATATAATATAATTCCCTCCATTTCAATCTTCACTTTCCCCTTTATGTCACCACCTCTCCTATTATCTCCCTTCCTCTACTCTGTTGATCTTCCTTTTCTTTAATTATTGTAATTTGTTAATTGGTGCATTATAGATATACATAAAAGTGGTACTCATTGTGATATATTTATATATGCACATAGTATGGTTTCATCAATTTCATTTTGTAGTTTCATTTACCATCCCTTCTCCATCCCCTATCCCTAGATTCCCTTCCTCTACTCTAATGTTTTTTCTTGTATTTTCATGGCCCCTCCCAGACTTTTTATTTTAAAGTTCCTTTTTTTTCTCTAGCTTTGGCATATGAGAGAAAACATTCAACTTTTGTATCAAAACTACACTTAAAATTTCATCTTGCTCCAGTTAGGATGGCAGTCATCAAAAACATAAATAATAATAAATGCTGGTGAAAATATGGGATAAAAGGTATACTCATATATTGTTTTTGGGACTGGAAATTAATACAACCTCTTTAGTACAGAGAGTACTCAAAAGACTAGGAGTGGAACCCCCATATGACCCAGCTATCCTGCTCCTCAGTATTTATCCAGAAGTACTCAAATGGGCATACTACATTGCAACATGCATAGCAATGAACAATGATTAAGGCCTTGCAACTCACAACAGCTAAGTTACAGACCCAGCCCAGGTGCCCATTAAAAAGAATAATGGATTAAAAAAACTCCTACAGGGATATATAAGAGTTTTACTCAGCCATAAACAACAATGAAAATATCTATATCTCAATAAAAGTTTCAAAAAGTTACATCTAATGTAAAAGTAGATGAGTAGTGAATTGTAAGTAAGTAATTGATGTAAATATTTAACACAGCAATAGAACTTTATGAATATTAACAATACATGAGTTTTGGATTACTATTATTATTATCATTTAAAATTTCTGAAATAAAATAAACTACAATCCTAAAATTACAAAAATCTTTAATTTTTTTTTTTTAAATTTTGACCCACTCTTCTGGCCTTGCTTTACATTCATGACTTTTTCTTGCCTAGTCTGAGTTTCCTTATTTAATATATACTTATTGAAGACTTAATGCTAGTATCAGAACCAGGTTTCTGTGACCAATATGTGTGACCCTAGATAAGTTTCTTGACTGTTTTCTTTTGTAAGTTCCCTCAGTAATAAACATATCTTCTGTCATCTTCACAGCATTGTTTGAAGCACAAGTGAATATGTTAAAACTACTACAAACATACTCATATTTAAGTTCTTGTTGTAATTTTTTACTTAGTGATATATGGAATACTCAATGTACTCTATAATCATTTTCCTCAGAACATTTGCAACCTACTTGGGGGAAATTAGACATATTGCCTGGAAAATTTAAATTATACTATGAGAGGAATCTAGGATTAAGTAAGAAAGGAGGGGAAGCTTCTTATCACTGTGTTCAAAATGCCTGATTTCATATATATATATATATATATATATATATTTAGTTAGTGCGTTCTCCCATGTCTCCCTATTTTCTAAGTTCTAAGAAAAAGATCCTTTGGATTGGAAAGCTAGAACAGGCTTTGGGGCCACACAGACCTAGGTGGGAGTCTGCTTTTGACACTGAACCTAAGTGAATCTTTGTACCAATCTGAGCAACAGTTCTTTCAGCAGCACATGAAGGCACATGTTCCGAGAACAAATGCAACCAAAGCCAACGCCTGTCTTGTGAGACAGGAAACCTACCACTCCTAGTTTACAGACAGAGTTTTACTATATGCCAAGAGTTTTTCTAAAAACTTCATGTGTTTCCTTATCTAATATATGAAAAACCTAAGGAAGAGAAGTCCTAACTTGCCAGAGAGCACACAGACTAAAAAGAGTGAAGACAGGATACGAAGAAGAATACGGTGCCACAATGGCTATGAATACTATTAATTTCAACTATAAAAATTGAAAACTCTGAATAAATAGAAAATACATCGATAGGGAGTGTGATTAAAGAATTTTGTATTAGCTGAGTAATTTCAAGAACATTATGCCTTCCTTGGGCCAATAATTTAATATAAAACTTCAATGATAATCCAAAGCAGAATAATAGGTATTGGATTACAATTTAAATCTAAATATGATTGGTACATTTATTACTTTAGTATTCATAATACTACAAACAGTAATAATTATATTTAGTTCTTAATCTTTCAAATTAAACTGTGAATTTTGAAGGAAATTTCTTTCTTAAAATTCATCATTTCTTGTAAGAATGTCATAAAATTAAAATTCGGGCTGGGGTTGTGACTTAGTTGTAGATCACTTGCCTCACACTTGTGAGGCTCTCGGTTTAATCCTCAGCACCACATAAATTAAAAAATAATTTCAACTCCCTTACCAAAATATTTCAAAAGATG
Source organism: Callospermophilus lateralis (assembly GCF_048772815.1). Classification (NCBI taxonomy): domain Eukaryota; kingdom Metazoa; phylum Chordata; class Mammalia; order Rodentia; family Sciuridae; genus Callospermophilus; species Callospermophilus lateralis. Next base: position 99,664,904 of record NC_135306.1, read on the forward strand.
AAATTTTCCACAATTATAGTTCATGAAAAATTATATTGATCTGTATAATTAAAGAATGTAAAAATGTGAAGAAATTTGTTTTACTATTCAAACTACAAAAGGTCATGGATAACACAAATTGTTTAATAAGACATTTCCTTAGGGTTGGGATTGTAGCTCAGTGGTAGAGCATTTGCCTAGCACATGTGAGGCACTAGGTTCAATCCTCAGCACCACATATAAATAAACAAATAAAGGCATTGTTTCCATCTACAATTAAAAAAGACATTTCCTAATACTCGAGGCTGCAAAATATAATGAATGATACACAAAATTTATCAGTATGATTTCTAAATTACTGCTATTTTTAGCAGTTGAAGGATTTTTGAGATTTACCCAAATTTACAATCTCACCTATGAAATTCTTTTAGAAAAAGACATGTAACTTAAATCTTCCTCCCTGGTCAAATTCAATCACATACAAAAATCATACCATTAAATACACTGAGTATGTCTATTTAGTATTATCAATGTGCGATATAGTGACTATAGAATCAATCTAGCAGCTATCGTATTATTGTGTACCATATTGCCAATATGTTAAAATGAGATTATTAAAACTTTAGTTACAAACACTATTAATAACTTTTAAGTAAAAATTCAGGTTTATTTTGAAAATCCTTTACCCAAAGTATTCCCATTTTGAAAAGATGTGCATTAGACTCCCCTGAACAGAAACTGGTAAAAAAAAAAAAAAAACATAGACAAGTAATTAACAGAAATCAGTCATTATTTGTATGGAATTAAATGAAAGAAGAGTTAAGACCAAAGGATGATGTTATCCCAGGATAGTGGCAATAAAATTAATAGGATTAGGTGAATGGTTTAGCAGCAGAAATAAAGTGAGAATGAAGTTGTTGAAGAAGATCAACTTAGTGTCAGATGTAGCTGATTTATAGATAAAAATGTTCAAAGACTTAAAGAAAATGTGGCACTGAAGCTTAGAAGAAAGCTTACTCACTTTCTAGGATCATTTATTGTTCAGTGGAGAGTCAAAATTAGACACAGTCTCTAAGAGAAAGCATGAGGATAGAAGAGATGAGGACTCAAAATAAAATACTTGTGATTAGTCAAGACAGAGAAGCTAAATATGGAGGATGGGAACCAGGATGACGGCAGCTATGGACATCTTTGCTTAGAGGCACCCATGTGCAAGAAGATATAATAAGAACCACAGTGCTTCTAGGTTTTGGAGATTCTTAAAGATGGAAATATATTTTTGGCATAGACAAGACTGATTTGATTTTTATTCTCTCCATTAGTTTCTCACCTTCTTCTGAAGCTTGGATTCAAGAGAATATAAGAATTAACTAGAGGGCGGTGAGTGATGGATAGCAGATCTTATTTCTAGAGGCTATTTTAAGAAGCACCGTCAGACTAGAATCCTCATTCTCCAATCCACTTTCACTGAAGTGGATTGTAGTACAGTTCAAAATATTTGCTATGTCTCCCTAAAAAAGATTTATCCATTAACGATCCACTGATGTCAACTTTAGACATGTGGTTATCTTTAGTCAATAAAATGTGAGAAGAAATGATGTGGCCTGTTTCAAGAAGTTTAAAGACTATCTTTCTGACTTTACTATGTTCCTCTTCTGATGCATGGCTGGTAGTGTCCTAGAGATGGGCTACACTTTTGCCTAGGTCCTAAATATAATTACATGGAAGAAAGCCCCTCAAATACCTGTGTTATTCAATTTCCTATCACTGTGACAAAATACTTGAGATAATCAATTTAAAGGAGAAAAGTGTTGTTTGGGATCATGGTTTCAGAGTTTAGGGTCCATGGTTAGTTGGCCTTGGGGCTTTAGGCTTGTGGTGAGGCAGTACATCATGATCAGAGAGCATAGTCCAGGAAGCTGTCCATTTCACCGCAGCTAAGAAGCAAAGAAGGAGAGATGAAGGGGCCAGTTCACAATACGCCTTTTGAGGGCATGCCCCCAATGATTTATAGACTTTCCATCCCATCTCTTAAAGGTTTGACCACCTCCTGGTAGCACCACCGCCTGAGGGTCAAATCTTCAACAAATGGGCCTATGGGGGGACATTCCAGATCCAAACTAGCAGATCCAAAAAAGGGCATAAGTGAAAAACAAACTTTAGTGTTGCGAGCCATTGATCCAGTTGGGTTGTTTGTTACTGTAGTATTCCTTAATCTAAGATGGCTGGTACAGCCCTTAATGCAGTTCTTCTTTGTCATCCTAACAAAGGTCAAAAGTCATGGATTACAGAGCAAATTTCCTGGGGCTAAAGAGGAATAATCTATCTGGACTCTTTCAACTGTAACGGGAGGATGGCTTTTGCAGTTGGGATTTACCAATTTTTTCCTTTTGAGGAGCATTGCAAGATGGTTAGCATCTTTGATCCCTGGGCATTAAAGCATTAAATATAAAATGTCACCTAGCTTCACCAGATTATAATACCTTTCCTATTCATTTAAAGCAAACAAACAAAACAAGGTGAAAAAGAGAATAAAACAAATCCTCTGATGGGTGGTCCTGTTTGAGAACTGCTAGATCAGCTGATGCCAATGAACTGCAAATAGAGAATGTATGAATGATTAAGCGTCCCACTTACACATAGCCCTATACAGCAGGAAAAGAACCCTGTGTTTCTCTGCATCTCCTCCAGCCTTTACCAATTACTGTTGAAGGAGTTATACTTCTTAAAATATTGAATGACCTAAGATCATTTTGAATGATGATCTATTCCAAAAGGAGGACCAAAACCTCATCTTTAACCCACAGGCAATTTATATGCAGGAAGTAGAATCTCCTAGGTCTCGGGACAGAAAATGTGAGAAATTATATACACTTGTACCTCTTCATTTAATGTATAAATATACTTTCTCCTGGAAGCTTTATGTTCAAGTAATTTTTTTCCCCTATCACCCAGTGCAAATAAATAAATAAACCAAAAAATAAATGGTTTTTAGAAAGATCTGGGTTGTGGGAGGTATCTTGTGAACCTGCACCAATAGGAACATCTTACATGGCTCCTTCTATCTATTCCAGATATGAATGGTGACCTTGGGCAGCTAACAAAGTTCCCTGAGCCTTTGCTCTGAGATCACAGAGAGACTAGACAGGCAGCTATGCATAAAGGGTGTCTACAGTGTTGCTTTCTCTCTGTGGGGCTCATACCAGAATCTGTGTGTTGTTGCAAGTCAAGCTGCTCCCTTCTCTGCTAATTGGATCATGGATGGTAACAAGTGCCAGGTTTATCCTTAGGCGATATAAAGCATTGAGACTCAAAGAAGGAAAGGAATAATCTGTAGTAAGAGAAAGCTGGCAGGAAGACAGGCACAGACGACACTTCTCTCAAATGCTGAGCAGTGGGTGGTGTTACACCTAAGGGAGTTAGGTCCAGGATATCAGGACTGCTTATTAAGGTTGTTCAAGGTCCTTTATCAGAGGCTTAGAATGGACAAGCAAATTTTCAGATCATTTGTTTGAAGCAAGATCAAAGAGCAGGGGGCTAACAGCAGGGTAGCCCTCTTTCCTTCGTGAAACATTCACTTACCCCAGAAGCACTCTGCCAAAACACTTCAGTGTGTCTAAACATGACTCAAAATTCATTATGTTAGTGACGCCAGGATACTAGTTCCATAAGTCCACTTGGGTGTGTTTCCAATTGTTTCACACAGTATATTATTTGTCCAATTTAGGTTGTGATTTCCTAAGAAAGAGAATTTTCACTCTGCATCAGAAACAGCATAAGTGATAACTTCACTGGTGTCAGCCTTGTCTCTCCACTAAGTTTGTTAAATCTACTTAGGGCGAAGTCTCTATCCTAGTTTTCCTCTCATACCTCCCAGTGCTTTCCAAAGTGGTGGATCAGCTGTAGAGTAAAAGAAGAGTGTATACTGAGTCATATTCTAAGCAGTTATTCCACTCTCCTCATAATCAGTGATACCAAAAAAGTATGTTTTCCATTGAAGTAGCAAATGTATGAAGAAGCACTGATTTGTGGTTGTAATGTTCCCTTCTTTCTTGGACTAAGTCTAAGCCTTTATTAAAAGTATGTGCATAATAAGAAAAGCTGATACAAGCTAACTTTCTGAAAGTATAAGTCATGTTAGAAAACTTAGATGTTTGATGGTGCATTCCTAAGGTATAATTTGAGAGTGACTGGTTCTCTGTTAACTACAGAGAATCTAGATCTTTAGTTCTTGACCCATAGAGACTGTGGAATTTATGTCCTTCAAAGGAGGAGAGATAAGGCAGTCAGTTAGGGTTCACTCTTTACTCTCGCTCTGACCTGCTCCTCATTGCCTTTTATATTTTTCGTATACTAATGACAATGTGATTAACTGCATGTCAGCATGGTCTCTTTAAAAGTGATGACTGGGGATGATGGGATTGATGGTATAGTGGGTTATGAGTGTTTGAAAATTCTCTGCAAATATTCTATGACTTAGCAGAGAGCTCTTCTGATTGGATTCATGGAAACAATTGAAGCTCAGGGTCTCCTGACTCTTGGGGACCCTTCTGTGTGTTGAGTGTACCACTTGAAAAAGCAGAAACATTTTCCAGATTTGACAGGATTTATCAGCCTTTCCCAGTTACGGTTTTTCTTTTGATTTCACATTTCCTTGACAGTGAACCAAGGATATTTATAGATAAATTTGATATTCTTTGCGGTTGAGGCTCTGGGTCATTCTTGATAGTTACTTCAGAGACTCATTGTGCAAAGCTAATATGTAAGGATAGAAATAATACGGGTTTGAGGTTACAAAAACCCAGCTTTGTGTTTTAATGTCTTCTTAATATGTAAAATAGGAAATGATTGTGAAAATTAAATGTTCTAATATGGAGATATCATTCTGCATTCAAGAAGTGGTAACTTCATTACTAAACATGATGAATCTTATCTCTATAAAATAAAAGGCTACATTCAGAATCCTCTCTTCTATTTTGTGATATAAGATTAAGGTAATAGATATGCTAATCACTTCAAATTGACCAATACCCAATTTATACATGAATCAAAACACCACATTTATATCTCATAAATATACACAAATATTATGTCAATCAAAAATAAGAGAGAAATAAATGTTAAAAACTTTTTAAAGGCCGAATAAAATGCTATTTCAAGATAAATAAAGAAGAATACTCAATAATAAAAGAATGATAATTTTTTTAGAAAACATTTCAAAAAATGTAATAATAGCATCTGAGAGATGGATGAAGCTGTAACTTCTCAACTGTGACATCTCTGAAAACTATCTCTAATGTAAGTATCCTTTCTAGCTTTCCCCATCTAGTTTTTTTTTTTTATTTTTCAGATGGAGATTGCAATACCTGATCATTGCCAGATAAATTTGTTGTGAGATCAAATTAAATTTTATAAATATGAATTTTTTTGAACAGTGAAAAACCATGCATGGAGAGAAGTTATTTTTCAAATAATATCTCCTTTACTGATATCACTGAGGAATGAGTATTTTACATAAACTAATTTTCATAAAAAGGAGATCTCCCCTTTTGTGTAATTTTTTATATAAATGGTCCTAAAATGTTTTATCAACTTTCCTTTGTTTAGGTGGTTTACAGTGATATTTTTTTGTGACTCATGAGCAAGATTATCAACATGAATCTTTCTAACCTCCACAGGAGAGCAACGCTATCAGAAATGATTGACATGTTGAAAACAGTGTTTCCTGCTTTGCTTAATGATTTCAGACTGCTGAATCGTAATCTTTTTGACTATTCTTGCATTTTTTTCTGTCAATTTCTCAATCTTTTTTAATAACAGAGCACATAAAAAAGAAGATTATATTTTTATTTTAATTTGATTTGTTATTTCTAATCATCTATGGTGTATCAACATAACAAAAGTGTGTATTTTAATGTAGTTTTAGATATCATCAGACATTCCTAGGATCTCTAAGTTTCTAATTTTTTCATGGTTTAGTTCTTGTTAATATTATGTTTAACAAAAATAGTATTACACAAATATACTTTATATTATTTAATCTTTATAATACAGAGGGGGAGCACCATTAATTTCCCTATAGGACAGATGAGAAAACTGGTTTCGAAGATTTTGTCAATGGTTGAACGAAACATTTAAGAATTGAAACCCAGTCTATCTGACTCTCTATCCCAGGCTCTTCACCATGTAACTTATGGAGAAATGTCAACTATTATAAAGAGGTACAAGCAAGTGGCAAAGACAGTGATCACCTACAGAATATGCCAAAGGTTGCAAAGTAGAGAAGAAGGTGAGAAGGGGGGAAGAGACAAGAAAACACTGTCTCCTAGGAGTACACCCAAATGCATATTTATAGAACGAAGACTTGAGAAAATGAAGAATCAGTCCCAGGAAGAAGAAAAAAGAAAAAGATTGTCCTTTGAGGACAAAAGTGGGCATATCTGAGGCAACTGAAAAAAAAATAGCAGCTATCTTCCTTGTAGTAGTTCAAATTGTGGCAGAAGAATAAAACAGAAAAAAAAAACCCTTAAAATACAAACTTAATTGCCAATGATTTTGTTGCCCAAATGGTTTCTTTACCCTCCAGGTGCATATAGAAAATGATACTATTTCCGTGGAAACTGGGGTAAATAGATGAGGCTTCTGGTGCCCAGTGATGAATTGAGCATATGGAGCTTTGGCAATCACAAAATCACTTATAGCCCTCCTGTGTCCTGAGACAGAACATAACACCAACTGGGAAAATCCACTGTAAAAGTGTTAAGTTGGCAGATGTGACTTATTCTGAACCAAAAGGATTTCCTAATCAAATCCTGGAAATGATCTGGACAAACTGACCCATTCCCAGAGAGCACTAGAGTAGCAAAGGCATTTCCAGCTCCAACACTGTCAAAAAGGTTGAATTTATGTTCCTTTAGGCATCTGGTTTCCAAAAGGAGAAGAGGAGAAGCTCAACCCAGGATGCTGCAATGATATTTTTCCCAAATTCATCAACAGCCACAGGACAAACTACTCATGTATAATCCAAGAGACTTTCCATATTGGTTAAAATTTTTCTGTTTGGAAGGAAACTAGGGATTTGTTTCTGGGTCAGTTTACATATGAAACAATTGGTATTGAATACAAAAATAAGTTTCATAAAGAAAGTTCTGAATATGTGTGTGTGTGTATGTGTGTGTGTGTTTGTGTGTGTGTGCACGCACATGTGTGGATACGTATTGATACAGATATGCATTTTTGAGTGGAGGGAATAGAGAAAAAAAATGAAAGAAGCAATTGGGGCTATTTAATCCATTTTTGCTTTGGTAACATTTTAATTTTGTTAAGTGCAGTGAAGTCTTACATTGACATTATAACATAAATATATAAAAATCATCACTTAATGAGAAAAAGGGGCCTCATCAAGAACCTTTATGTTCTTATGTTTAATCAACTTCCCTTTGTTTAGATGGCTTGGAGTGACATTTTTTACAGTTCATGAGAAAGACTATCAACATGAATCTTTCTAACTTAGGCTGGTGGTATAGCTCAGTAAGAACAAGTATGTTTAGCATGCATGAAGCCTTGGGTTTAATCCCCAGCGTTGCAGAAAAAATAAGTTAATTTTGATAAGTATAATTTAAACAAAGTTCACTTTAAAGTGAAAATCTTTACCACAGCTTATTTCTATGCAAGAACTACATAAGCAAAATGTGTATTCTATCCCATTCTTCCTTAGGAATAAGGAAAGACAAAATTGTTTCCTGTTAGGGCTTAACCTGAATGCCTCTCATCCAAAAGTTGATGGAAACAGCTGGCAGTTGATGTTCTAAAGGCAAATGTGTTGCCAGGAAAAGGTGAGTCACTCTTTGAGACAGGGATCTATTCATCCCTTGTGTAAAATTATGCACAGTTTTCAAAGTTATATGTTCATATTCAGGGTTTTATTTTGCCAATTTGTATAAATAGGAAATGAATCTAATCTTTTCCACCAGACCTGCTAAAGAACATGCTTTCATTTAAAGATATACTAACATTTCTAAGACAAGCAAACATTTTATCTTCTTTATAATTCATAAGGTACTTTGTATTACTGATAAACACCACTTGTCATTTCCCATAGTTAACAGCAAATCGATGACTCTCCCACTTCACTCAGTCACAAGCCCACCCAGTGGGTCTTGTAGATTAAGATTTAAGGAATCCTTAAATCTTCTTGCACTTGATATAGGTGGTCTCTTGTTATTTTTTGAATTGAGCACCCAACTCCTTTGGCTAAGAATGTGGCAAGACTTTCTCTAAAAAGGGATTTCCATAGATAAACGCTCATAGTAAATTCAGAGAAACCTAAAATCAAGGTCTAGACTATTCTCAGACCTTGAGAAATTAGTCAGAAATATAGTAGTGCAAGAACTGTATCAAATTATTAGGTAAATACCTCTGTTTTGCTTTGTAAAGTTTTTTTTTGATGCTGCTTCTCAAGGATGGGCAGGTGGGTATCAAAGAAGAAATGAATACAAAATCAGTATGGCATGACCTAAAGATACCCTTCACCACATCTTCATTTAGAAAATGACCATAAATGGCTTTTACTGATGATGTTAGCATGTCGGGGTGGGGGTACCTGCATATAATGCACTACAGGAACCTGAATAAAAATCTAATTCACTGTGATGCATTCCCAGGAAAATCTTAGAAAGATTTTCTAAGCTTAGAAATTCATGTCTTTATTGGAATATTGTGGAGCCAATTCCATCATCCATCAAGGAAAGTTCTCAGTTATTTTCCAGCCAAATGGATAAAGAAGAGACTTAAAAAACAGGAGTTGCTAATTAATAGGAACAGAGTTTCAATAGTGCAAAATGAATGACTTTTGGGGATATGATGTACAACTCTGTGCCAATAGTTCAAAAATATTGGATTGTACACTTAAGAATCTGTTAAGACAGTAAATTCCATGCTAAGGGGTTTTACCAAAATAAGATAAAAGTGAAACGATGGAAGGATGCTTACATTTGTCTTTCAAGCTTAAATATCTATGTTATTTTTACTCCCTTTTATGCCTCAAAGCTTATTGCTCTTTTTTAATCATAATACCAAGGAACTTCTGAGAAATGCAGGAACAATGAAAACAATGGAGATAGAAATGTATGGAGAAAAAGATTACTGAGAACTAAAATGTTCACTGGGACAAATGAGACTTTCACCAACTTCTTCTGTTATTCCTCTTTACAGCCAATATCTTTTGAAGAAAGTAGTCTTAAACTTCTGTTCACTTATAGCTAAAGTTCCCACTAGAGCCTCATCACTTCCACAGGAAAGTATCTGCTGTAGGGCCAGTTGGTCTTCATTTGTGTCTATTGAAAATTAGTGGAGAAAGGTCTAACAAATTGTTTGTAGAAGATACTAGAGTGTATAGAAAGTTTATTTTAAAAATGAACAAATATTGGCTCTATTAGATTTATGTTAATATTATTATTTTCTCCTGGAATAAAAGGTTGAAGTTTGCTTTTTTGCTTGTGCCCTGGAAATTGTGTATATTCCAATACATTTTTTCATATATGGTACCCTCTTCTTCACTTTTTCAGCTGCATTTCTATTTAGTTATGCTGAAAGCAAGCAATTGTAAAAGTTTTTCCTTAGAAAGTTTTTTAAGGATAAGGGTTACCAATATCTGGATAAATCGAATTATTCATTTAATGGGTGTAACATCTATGTGTGTATTTGTTATGGTTTAGATCTGGAATGTCCTTAAAGTCTAAGCATTGAAGGATCAGTCCTCAGTACAGCAGTTTTCAGAGGTGGGACTTTTGGAATGTGATTGTATCATGAGGGCTCTGACCTCATCAGTGGGTTAATCCTTTGATGGCTGAATGGACTATTAGAAGGTGGTAGAAACTGTAGGCAAATTGGGCAGGTTTGGAGGAAGTAGGTCACTGGAGGCATGTCCCTGGGGACTACATTTTGTCTCTGGTTCCTTCCTTGCTCTCTCTCTCTCTCTCTTTCCTGTCTGCCATGAGCTGAGCAGTTTTATTCTACCACACCCTCTTCCATGACATTCTGTCTCCCTTCAGGCCCAAATTCATCAAGTCAACTGACCACAGACTAAAAACTGTAAAATAAATAAATCTTTTCTCCTTTATTTTTTTTCAGGTATTTGTCACAGCAGCACAAAGCTGACTAACAATATATTTCTAATTGATTTTATGGAGAAAAAAACAGATTGTGTCTCATTATTGGAGTAGAAGTTACCCTGGGTTTTAAGGAATTGAATGAATACAGGTACCCTTGGAGGCCAGTATGGAGTATAAAGGCTCCAAGAATCTTGGGTAAACAGAGAATTCCCCAGATAATAGAATTTATTAGGCATGTTCCATAGACCACTAGTTCCACCAAATGGTCATATTAATTACTCAGTCATAGAAAGGCCTTCTCCATATGTCAGTTTTGGAATTACTAAATTAAAGTAAGTTAACTGAATTTCTTTAATTTTGTGGGTATCAAAATCCTTCGCATACTAAGATGTATTATGAATCCCTAAGCAGACTGTAATATGTGGTATTTCTCAAACTTATTTGGATTTAAGTCCCTCTTTTTTAAATAAGCATTATTGAAACACCCTGTAGAATGTGACTTAAGATATAAAAAGTTCAGAGAAGTAGAAAATCTAGGAGATTAACAATAACAACAACTAATATTTGCATAGTTTCTCATAGTTTATAAAGTGGTTTTTCATTTATTAACTCCTTTGATCCTCAGGCCAAATAATTTTATGGGGGGAAAATAGCTCAAAGACCTTAAGTGATTTTCTGAAATATGCACAGTAATAAAAGAGTTTTGACTTGGCTGTAAGTCTTCCAACTGAAGCTAAAATGTCCTCTTCCCTACACTACGCTTTAGTGAGTACATCACATCTTTTGCTTCAATTTGTTCCAAGAGACAATCCTAAGTCTTATTTCTCAAAAGTGGTATCATTCGGCCCTTTTGTGACAGAGCAAGTTCCATCAGTTACATATTCCCAGTACCTATCTTCTTCTTCCCCCTGGAATCTTCCCTTTTTATTGTTCTACTTTTGCCAAATGTCCCAGGAGAAATAAATGACATACTCAGAGAATTTCTTGAAAAAGTTTTAATGAAGAGATTTTTATAAAAAAATGGTCAATAAAATGTGAAAAACCAGAAGAGGATGGTTAGCCTCTTAAGGATAGTAGTAGTTAGTGCTCTTACCACAATTTCTGAAAGACAAAGTGATGGACACCTTAATTTCACTTTCCTTCCACTTTCTGATCTCTTGATAGTTCCTGAAATCAGCCCAAATCAGTAAGGAGCCTCAGCATATACAATACGTCAAGTTAGTATCCTGGGTCACAGCATATCAGGGTGCTGAACTAGAATGAAACCTGGATCAAAGGAACTCATGGTGCATATCCAACATGCCAGGTAATCAAGGTTGTCAATCTCTGTCAATAAATAAAATGAGTGGGCCTCAGAGATTTAACTGCCAACCTTCAATTAAGCAGAGGAGAAAATCTTTAGGAAAAATTGGGAAACGATGTCCTACAGCATTGCTATAGTGTCTTATTGAAATGACATTAGTTTACCATGAAGGGCATTTCAGATTTGGCTTCCCAATTTAGCCAGAGAGGAAATAGTAGCCAGAAGTGATATACTCACCTGGTTTCCATAACCTACCGGTTGTCCTTCTTTCTACCGGGAAGGTGTCATGTATATTCACTTAAGCCCCAGTACCCCTTCTGTTGTCGAGTTCCAGTCATATCATAGGAGGAACAGATTTATGCTATTATAGCAGCAGTGCGACCTTGAGTCATTTTGTTGCCAGTTTCTGCAGATTTGGTGCTCAAGGTCAAAGATCATATGATTAATTGAGGTGTCTTTTTTTTTTTTCATGCTCTACATCCTGGTCCTGACAACCTTGTTCCTGTCATTGTTCTATGACCACGTGAAGAAGAGAGAGCTAGAGTCAGAAAAGGGTAGAAAGAATGAGAATGAGAGAAAGAAATAAGAATTCAGTGATCAAATCCTTCCTTCTATACATTTTGGCCTATTTTATGAGTCTTTCAGATGTTAATAGTTTGTTGTTTCAGAATTAATTCAAGAACAATTCCCACATTACTATCAAAATGTTATTAGTAGCTTATAGATATCTATAAAATTAGTATAATTAATCAAAGAATGGTCCTTTGAGATTATTTGCTGTTTCTAAATTCTGTTGACATGTCCTCTATATCTTTTCAAGGAATTCATTAGCATTCCCTGGAGATTTCCAGACAGCTAACAAGAACAAATAACTATGGTGAACAGTGATTTTCTTCAGATCAGACAACCCACAGATGGCTTTAAGAGACTTGTTGACCTCAAGAAATGTTTCTAACCAGAGCTTGAGGCTGAATAAATCCTTCTTTAGAATGCTGATAGAGTGGCCATGGGCCCATATTACTAAATATTCTTTTTTTAATGTTTATTTTTTAGTTCTAGGGGGATACAATATCTGTATTTTGTATTTATGTTGTGCTTAGGGTCGAAACCAGTGTCTCACGCATAGTAGGCAAGCGCTCTACCTCTGAGCCACAAACCCAGCCCTACTAAATATTCTTAATATGGTGCCTAGGACAATCTCTATTGAAAAGATAGGCTGAGCCTCTCCAACACATCTCCCAGGAAAGGATCCTAATTTGTTTTCCCCATTGAATGCTTCAAAGAAATCTAAGCCTTTGTAATAAAGTTCCTTTCCTTTTGCTATATTTTCAAAAGTGAAATGTTTTAAGTACCATATCCCAGCCTTTGTTCCCAGAGGAAGATGGGTGTCTAATGCCCAACCTCTTCCATATTCCGCAGGCACAGGTGAAACCCTCCTCAGGCCAGCATGAGGGACATTGGGCACCAATTGCATAACCTTGGTTTCCTGGTTTCCCCTAGCAACCACCAGTTCTTCCAAGGTTCCAGAGGATAGCAAATTAGAAGTAGCAAAGTAGGAGACTGTCAGAAGCAGACAAACTGAAAAGTGACAGGTGTCAGAGAGAGAGAGGAGAAAGAAGGTATACTAACTGGAAATGCCTGGCAGCCCACGTCCAGTAAGTGTTGGCCACATAGCCCTTAGTACCACAATCACCCCTGAGGGCCCTACTTTATTTGAGCCATACCAATGGCCCTGAGTCATCGAGAAAAGATTAACTTATGTCAAGAATATTCTGTTTAGTAAGGCAAATAAGTTTGCAATACATTTAAGAAAGATTTCCATCAAAATGATTCAATATATATTTTTTGATATATTTGAATTATTAAGCTTCAACTTACCTAGAAAATTCACATAGTGGGAACATCTAGTAGTTTAAAGTGCTGAATATAGACGTTTTTGATTTATGTAAGATCATTTCTTCATAGGGGTCAAATGTGGGTACTGGGAGGTCCTTGATTGCTTATTGGCATGACAGATTCTTGTTCTCACTTGGAGTTTGCCAGCATCTTTCTAAGTTACTTGATGAAGACAAACAGGAATAGTTAGTATATAGAAGGATGAGTGGACTAAAAATAAGTATACATTTTTTTAAAGTTTGAATTTTAGAATATAAGTCATGGAAAGAGAATGGCTGAAAAACAACAAACCTAACTATTTGGGTTTTTGTTGTTGTTGTTTTGTTTTTGTTTTTTGTTTTAGGGGACTTTAAGTTTTTGAGCTCTTTATATATCCTGGAGATTAATGCTCTATCTGAGGTGCATGTGGTAAAGATTTTCTCTCATATTCACTTTTCTTTCTGAAATCACTACCAATTATAGAAGTAACTGAATTGCCAAAGCAGAATTTCTTCCCTGTAAACCATTTGTGGATTGACTGGTAACGGATCTCTCCAACCTTCCCCTCTTTGGCTTTCCCCAGCTCATCCCATTTCTCATTTTGCTAATTTGTTTGGTTGAAAATTGAAGGGAACAGGGTTGAAGCAGAGGAGGCTCTTTCACAAATTTGCCTATATTTCACAAATATAGGCACATAACTATGATGTGGCTTCAGGAAATGAGAGTAAGGTGGGTAGGGGGTGCCACTGGGATGAGTCCAAGTGGAAAATCTGTGTGCTATAGGAGAGCAGAAGCTTCACTTAATATGACTCTCTTTGGCCTTACTTTTAATTCTCAACTATGTACCTCAATCATTTTAGAAAATTCAGGAAATAAAACTCAACATTGAAAATTAGCAAGATAGCAGTATTTCCTTTAAAATAACAACAATCACTACATATAAACAGCACTCTATCAGAGGATTGAGTCAGTTCAAAGTAAAAAGTAAAGCATATGAAAATAATTAAAATGGAAGAGATTATCATTGTTTATAAATGACACAACAATCTGAATAGAAAACCAAAAACAATCAGCAGACATATTTGTTAAAATTCATAAAAAGTTCAACAGTATTGACCAATACAAGATCAATGGTCACAAGTTAACAATGAGAATAGATTACATAGAGGAAAAAAGAGCCTATTTCCAATTAAAACATTAAAATATGTTTCCTAGGGAAATTGATTTACAAAGAACATAAAAATATTTTGTGGAAATCATAACAGTATACTATAGAAAGGTATTCAAAAGATCTAAATATATAGAGATGTAGACATTGCTCATAATAGATGAGTTAGTAATAACAATTTTTTCAAAGCACAATTTTAAACAAAGCACAATCACAATGAAAAACAATCTCTCAAAACTTATTTTCATGGGATAGGACAAAGTGATTATAAAATTAATATGGAGGGACAAAGTGCTGAACATTGCTAAGGAATCCCTAAAATAAAAGAGTCAGGCAAGAGACTTTCCCTCCCAAATGTCATAGATTATTTTTAAATTATTAAAATTAAGAAAATGTAGGGTTAGTAGAAGCTTAGACATGCTGGCCAATGGGACAAAATGACTAGCGAATCTAGAATATATAGTCATAAATGAAAATCTCATACATAAGAAAGCTGACATTGCAGATAAATGAGAAAATGATGTCCTATTTAGTAATTGTAACAATGATATTCTTAAAGAGAAGAAAACACTTCCTTTCTTCATATCATGTAGAAAAATTACTTTTAGATGGTTTAAAGATTTAAATGAAAAATTAAAAAAAAACAAGATATAGAGGAGAGACACATAGATGCTTGAAAAGGCGGGTAACATTTCATTAAATTTTGTGGTGGGTGAGTGTCTAAATGTGTACTTTCTTGTTTCTCTGTAAACAGTGTGTATGTGTACATGTATGTGTATAACACATATACACATATGCACATGAACACATATTTGTTTAATATGATATCATTCATACTAAAATATAAAATTTGTACAGATAGAAGTACTATAATTTACATATTCAAAACCTGGATTATTTTGGTTTCTGTACTGGACACATCTTGGGAGAAGTGATACTCCCACATTGTTTTGTGTATTCAGCAACTCTGTTTTCTCTAGAAAATATTAACTACAAGTACTGTAGATTTTCCACACTTTTCCAGTTTCTGTAAATGAAGCTGAAGGCTGGAAGCATATTTTCTGAGTCCACTGATTCTTCATTAATTCAATCAAAATGAAAAAAAAAAATTGGTGAGCTTGTGTCAAATGACCTGACAGAGAATGAATAATAACTAAGTACTCTTTACTTGTAAAGTCTGGACTTTTGTGCTGGTTAATCTCTATTAACATTCCATGCCTACATCCACGTTTTCTTGCCCCACTTTATGGCCTGAGACACTAACTTTATATGACTTTCCCTTGTTAGTTGGCTTTTTGTCTCTGTGATCAAAATACCTGACAAGAAAAACTTAAAGGAGAAAACATTTATTTGGGCTCATGGTTTCAGCATTAAGTCCGTGGTCACTGACTCCATTGTTTTGAGCCTGAGGTAAGACAAAACATCATGCTGGAAGGGCACAGCAGAAGAAAACTTATTAGCTCAGGACAAAAAGGAAGGAGAGAGAGACAGAGAGGACATAGACAAGAAATACCCGGCCAGGGCATACTGCCAGTGACTTACTTCCTACAGCTAGGCATCACCTCTTCTGGTTCACATTACCTTCCAGTAGCCCATACTGCCATCAATGCATCAATCCTCATGATCCAGTCAATTCACAAAAGATACTTTTGGGAATTGCTGCATTGGAGACCAAAGCCTTTAATAGCTTTAATACATGAGACTGGAGGCAGCAGAGGGGGCGGTTGGCAGTGGTTATATACACACCGTTAACACCACCTGACCTAATCTCCCTTACCTCTATTTTCTGGTTGGACTTGGACAAAATAACACAAAATGCTGCAGCACAGTGATTCCATGTGAGTCCAAGTGGTTCTATCTTCTGATGCCTCAGGCACATGCTTTGAGTCTATGGCTTCTCTTGTCACTTCCAGAACTCAGTGACATTTCCTAAGCCAAAATGTGGGTGCTGACTTCCTGAATTGATGTCAAGAGGGTCCCCACTTGGCATAAGCCCCAAATACAGAGGATTATCACCCCTGTGAGGTGACATTGATCAGTGCAGGAGAGGAGATGAGAAAGACCAGGCAGGAATGCCCTCTTCTTTACTGGAGTCCAGCCAGTTTTCAGGGATTCCTGTGGCTGACAGGTGTAAGTGCTCTGCTCTGCTCTGCTCTGCTCTGCTCTGCTCTCTCTCCTCACTGGTGTGATCAGCAAAGCCGTGGCTGGCATGGGAACATATTTTGTATCTGTTCCTTCTCCCTTCCTGCTTCGCTTTTCTTTTCTCTCACTCACACTGCCCTGGAATAGCACTTCCCCGCAAATTCCTCAATACTTTTCTTTGAACTTGGTTTTCAAAAATTCAGGTAAGACATGGTGTTATGTTAAATAATAATAGGGAACTTCCTGACCTACCACAGTTCAGATAAACTTCTTTGAGGAAGTTATATTTAAACTCAGAACTGAAGAATAAAAAGAAAGGGATATGAACCATGTGTTGATCAAAGAGAAGAACAATAAGTATTGTTCTAAGGCAAGAATGAGCTTGTTTGAGGAACTGCAGGGAGTCCGGTGTGAGTAGAGCACATTGAGAAATAGGGAGAAGGGATGCCACCAGGTTGGGGTGACAGAAGTATTAAAGCCACAGATAGTAAAGATAAGTTTGTACAAGACGTGAAATAAAAAGTCATTGGACAAATTAAAGCAGGAAATGGTCATGAACTCATTTGCATTTTAAACTGTACTCTGGCTGCTGTGCAAAAATGGCCTTAACTGGGCTGGGGTTGTGGCTCAGAGGTAGAGTGCTCACCTGGCATGTGTTCTGGGTTCGATCCTCAGCACCGCATAAAAATAAAATAAAAATATTATGTTCACCTATAAATAAAAAATAAATATTTCAAAAAATGGCCTTTACTGGAACTATAACTGAATTATAGAAGTTGGGTATAATTCTAAAGTCTTGGCAAACTTGAACCACAGTGATGGTGAGACCAAAGAGAAGTGGAATGACTGAGAATGCATTCTATAGGAAAAACGATGATATACCCACGTCTGATTGGATATGGGGGTCGAGAGAAATGGAAGTGTAGATTCTGACATCTAGCCCTTCGAGTTATAAATCTATGGATGATAGTGCAGCATTTATTAAAGTAAGGGGATTTGGTGGAAGTCCAGATGGTGGCATAACTGGAAATAAAGGGTTTCATTTTTGACATGCTGTGTTTCAAGTACCTGTGATGCAACAAAGTAGACATATCTTGTAGAAATTAGAAGCATAGGACAGAGTGTCAGAGCAAAATCAGTGGTAGGCACCATCATAAAGTTGGTATTTAAAGTCATGCAAAAGGAATATGTCATGTGGAAGAAGTGATTGGAAATAGTTGAATTGATTTTAGAAATGAGGAAAGTCTGAAGGAGTAGACTTTGAGGAACAAGAATGGGGAGTCAAAAACTCAGTTGACCATTAAGCTTGGGGTGTCCATTGGATATGCAGGTGGTGGTGTAGATTAGAGAACTGTGTGTCTGTATCAGTCAAGCACTCAGTGGAGGAGTTAGAGTTTATTTGTAAATGTTGGAGTAACCAGTACCTAAGGTGGTTAGAAGTCTGGATGTGATCAGCTGGGGAAAAATTCTCTAAATACATTCTCTAAATTTGCTGCTTCTATTTCCCCCACTATTATTCAGATATTTTTTTTTTAAAAAAAGAAAAGAAATAATGGCCCATGAAAGATCTTGTCTAATAGAAGATGGTGAGAGGAGACTAAGAAGGAGCTTTAGGGAGGTGGCAGGATGTACACTCTCTACATGATTGAGAGGAGAATGTTTCAAACAGGGGACAGCCAGCTGAGTTAGATGCTGTTGCCCTGTAGAGGCAGATGAAGGTCAAAAATCATATATTCTTTTGGCCACATGGAGGTCATTAGTGACCAAAGCAGCATGCTTAGTGGACTGGCAATACTGAAAGCCAGACTACAACGAGAAAAGAACAAAGGGCAACACTGAAATGTCACTTCACATGCAACAGATAAGCAAAAATTAAGCAGACGAAGAACATCAGGTATTGCTGAGGATGCTCATCTACCTCAGGGGATTTGTAAATCAGAAAAAAACACATTCTTTTGGAAAGCAATCTGGCCATTTGAGAATTCGGGCAGCAGAGATTTTTATCTTCTTGTCCTGGCTACTTTACTCCTTCGTATTTGTGCTGAAGAAAATGGTCTACCTGCACAGGTATATGCAGGGATGTTCACTGAAGTCCTGTGGTAGTAGAGATTCTGGGGGGATATTCTAAGTACCCATTCATGTTGAATGGATATCCTTGATTTTATTCATTTAAACAGTGCTGCAATATACATAGGAAGTACAATACAAGCAATCTGTATCACCAGGGATAATTTTCAAAATAAAATTCTGAGTGAAAAGAGAGTTGCCAAATAATTGCAATGTATGACACCATTTATGTAAATGTAAAAACAAGGTTTAGTATTTTAAAATTCATGGATACAAATGTATACAAAAAGATGAAATTTTAAAAATGCTCTTGGGAAAAACACATCAGCTTCAAGAAAATGGTTACTTCTAGAGAAAGGAGGAGAAAAATAGCAGCAAATACATTTAGCTATTTCTTTTATATTTTAATTCTTCAGAAAAAACAACAAAAATCTGAGGATATATGGCATTATGTACATCTTTCTTTAAATATCGGGAGTAGTTACTGAAATGCATGTTATATTATCTTCTGCAGTTTTCTGCGTGTTTGAAATATTACATAATTTTTAAATTAATAGCACTAGAGAAAATAGAGTAAGTGAACTTAGAACATTGATTTAGAGAATTATCCCATAGATGATCTCAGCCAGACCTCTAACTTTCAGTACCTTGTATATATTAGTGACTTCAACACTTTTATTGTCAACCCTAAATTCTCCCCTGATATGTATACATGAGTACTACCTGGTTATTCAGTGGACATCCAAAGCTTAAATTTACCCAAACAAGTTTTTCTCCCCACTCTTGTTCCCAATGAAGTCTGCTCCTTGTATATTTCCTTATTTCTGTAATCAATCCCCCTATTCACCCAGTTTATCTGACCCCAAACCTAGGTCTCATTCATAATCCCTCTCCTTCCATCATACTCCTAATTCACATTGTCAGCAAATCATTTAGGTTTTAGCCTAAAATCTATATACCAAATTTGACCACTTCCCACCAAATCATCTGTCACCATCATTGCCCAAGCCACCATTTTCTGTTTCCTTCTCTGTTGGTATAGCCTAATAACGGGTTTTTACTTTCTGATTTTTCTCTCTATATTGCAACAATAGCCTTATCATCTTTTAAAACGTGAATCACATCAGACCTCTATATTGTTCAAGCTTATACATGAAACAAAATATAGATTCCTGTCTATCCCTTCCATAAAACCAGAGACATTTTTATATAACCTAGAATGTATATTGGCTGGATGAGTAGATGAATGGAATTGAACTATGCGAGGCAACAGGCACTCATGGAGAAATAAAATAAATATTAGCCTTTAATAGGAGGTGAGAAATGCCTATACTGTGACAGAGAAAGGCAATTGACGGAGCCTTCTTTGGTGAATGGAAGAGAAGAATTCCCTCTTTAATGTTCTCTATCCCTTCAGTGAAGTAGGAGGCAACATCAGCAACTGATAGTGTGTTTAGTAGGATGAGTGAGGAAAAAAGAGAAAATATGTATTGGAGAACAAAAATTTAAAATTTAAACTGAAGTAGGATTTACAGCACATGTTTAATGCCCATTAGAGTTTTATAATTTTAAATTTAGTGTTAATCTAGTCAGCAGTTATATCGTTTTCTCTTGTCATATTTAAATGCAGGCACAAAAAAGATGATGAAGAGTTGCTGGCTATGAGCAGGGATTTTGCCACTGCAGTATGACAGAGGGAGAGGGGATGGAGTTGGCATAATGGTAGTATTTAATGATGTGTCATGAAACCAAAGCTGGGCAAAGACAAAAGTGAAGATAGGGGAGAGGGTAGGGATAGTAAAGAATTGGTGTGTTAGAGGATTGAAGATACAGAGGTAACTTGGATTACAGCAGGTGAGCCTTACTGAAATAAATACACTTCATATGAGACTACCAAGGTTCCACTGGCAACATAGGGGTTCTATGCCTGAAGAGGAGTGTAGGAAAAGGCCATTGACTAAGAAGGGACCCGATTTTTGCATCATAGTAAAGAAGAGTTACAAGTGATGGGTATTGAGGAGAAAGGAACTAACGTCTTCAGGAATGAGGGATGATGGTAGGGAAAGTAACCAGGAGGAGTGGATGCCATTAACATAAAAGTGTTTGTATTTGTTTCAGGAAGAAATGCAAAAGGGGAAACATACAGAAATGTCACTGAAGACTAAGATTATATTTACCATGTTTCCTGTTAGGAAGGAGCCACATCTAGCAGAAAAAAAAATTTATTTTGGAGAGTTATCAGGAGAAACAATACACTCAGATAATCATCAGTAATGCACACAGGCAGGCACCCAATCATCCCATGTACACCTTGGATACATATACCCTTCAAATTTTAGTTAAGTGTTTTTTTCTAATAAAAAAAAGGGGTTCTGTTTTATTTGTCCAGGTTTTAAACAGAAACATTCAGCTATAACTGGTCATAATTTTAGCAATGTTTCCATAGTTTTGAATAAAGGTCCTTAATTGCTCATTATTTACTCTCTAATTTTACTTCATATTTTGAGCATATTCTGAGAATTTAAAGTGAGAATTTTATGTTTTCCCAGTAGTAACAATGTATTTTTTTCATTGGTAGTTGAGACATGAAAAAAATAAGAGTGAATAAAGCAGCTATATAAGCAAGTAGTGTTGGGTTTTAGTGAAATAAAGAACTCATCAGCTATTTAAAAGGAAGGAAGGAAGAGGTAGGGAGGAACTCAAAATGCCTGAGTCTTTGGTATCCTCTTCTGGGTGACTTTGGGCAGGCCATTTACCATGTCTTATTTAAAATTTTTGACCTATAATATAAGTTGGACTATAGGATTTTAAAAATTTACTTAGGTCTAGGATCCTATTTCTTTATATTCATCATATTTATCACATTGCCTTTTTATTTTATCAGTTTTCAATTATTTTGGAATTATATCTGCTATTTGCTAAAAATGAACTTTAAATAACTTAGATCCATGAGGTTTCCTTCTATTTCCCAAAAGACAAAACTGGTGGAAATGTAATTATCCATACAGACAACACTTGGTTAGCCACCCTAATGGAGCTTAGCATCATTGATGATAATTCAAACATCAGATAATAAAAAAGCCACTTTTATTGGGATTTGAACCACACTGTGACTTTATTTTGCAAGTGTACCTTCTTAATTACATTATAAACTAAACATTATAAACTAAACACAGTTTGAGTTCTGTAGGTAATTACCAGTAGGGAGTCATGAAGAGTCCTGGACTGCGAATCAAAGAAAAGAGGTCAGAGTATGATTTCCAAGTAATCAACAAATAATGATCAACAATAATAAAATACAGTAACCAGAAATTAACTAATTGAATGATGCAGATTTAACTATGTGTGGTTCTGTTTGGCCATCCCCGATTTATGTAATGAACTAGAATGTAAATATCTTAGCACAGTGATTGGCACACACACACACACACACACACACACACACACACAAATCAATAGTTATTGAGTTTCTTCTTGCTTCCCTTGATCATTAATAAAAGTTCCTTTTAAAATATTCCTATTATTTATATGAAGATCATTTCTTATCTTCTCTATTAATTTAAGTCCTTGGAGAATGAAGAGATCATGCATACAAAAGGCAAAAACGTTGAAAGCTTGTTCTTTGGCAGAGCTGAATGTGACAATAAGAATGGTTTCCCTTGCTGTGAAAGTATTGTTAGGAATATGTGTACTCCAAGCTAGAATCAAGCCTATTTATTTTGTAGATATGGGTTAAATTGCCCCTTTGGTTACTGAGATAGGACAATATGGCATCATGATAATGATTATTATAAGCGACCAGTCTTAAAATGGACAGTTTGAACATAACACAATATATTTTAACAAATGGGGTTTTAACACTCTCCAGGTATTTTCCCCGCTGTGTGAGATCTGCTGTGTTAAATTTCTTTGTTCAGCTGAGACAGGTCGTTTGTCAAATTCCTTCTTATTATTAAAAATGTATTCAATGCCATTTAATGAGTACATATGGATTCAGAAATGATCACAAATCAAAATTTCAAAAGTCATATTTTTATCTGCAGTCTCCAAGGCTATGAATATGTAGCAAACCCTTAATGTGGACGATTCTTAATGCTCAAACAGGAACCAATCCTTATAATATTCATGAAGTTTTTATAGCCCTCACTCCCTTTTCAGGTAAAGAAAAAAAAATCACCAGAAGATGGTGTTAGTATTAGGGGGGAAAAAGAAACACACTCCAAGAATGGAGCTTGTTATTAGGGTGGGGATGGTGTTAGTATTGGCGGGGTGGGTGTGTGTGTGGGGGGGGGGCTAAAATAAAAAAAAAACATCTCCAAGAATGGGGCTTCTGACCTCAAAATTGAAGAACAGTTCAATACTCTTTCATTTGGTGGCTGCATATTTGATATTTTGTTCTTTTATTCAGGAACTAAAGCTTATAGAGGGCTTTGCAAATATATGGTTATACAAGTAGTATTAGTATTAATAATAATAACTTTAATATGTGTTGTTATAAATTTAGAATACTTGAAATCTTCCAAGTATTGCTTCTTCTTTTTTTTCCCATACTGGAAATAAAACCCAAGGTCACTTAGCCAATAAGTCACATCTCCAGCCCTTCTTAATTTTTATTTTGAGACTGGGTCTCACTAAATTGCTAAGGACCTTTCCAAATTGCTGAGGCTGGCTTTGAACTTGTGATCCTCCTGCCTCATCCTCAAGAGTTGTTGGGATTACAGGCTTATGCACCTGCATCTGGCAAAGCATTGCTTCTTGTCTTTGCAAGAGTACATCACCAAATTAGAGGGTGGGGAAACTTCCTTTTAAATTCCATGCAGAGAGAGGCCTCCCAGCTGTTGCCTAAACTGAAAACATTTGTGTTAGTAATGCTTACTGTTTCCCATGACAGAATATTTCACAGATTAAGAACTATAGCAATCTGTAGAAGCCTTCCCTATTTGGGCTATGTTCTAATCTGAGAATGTCTTTAAAATTCAGTTCATACAAGGATAAAAATTATACAAGCAAGTGGGTACATCATCCATCTAAAACTAAGCATAAATGTTGATGGATAGTTAGACCCAGTTTTCAAGCCAAAAATACTCACCCAAGCCTGGTCCACAAAAACCTCCTTGATCAACTTCTTTTGCTCTTTCACCTTCTGCTGACTCAATGCTGGTGAATTTGGAGACTTTGGAAGCCATAGATGAATGTAATGGTTCTCTGAACCTGGTGGAGTCTACTTTCTCCAATCACTGTTTGAATGATAGCTGTTTGTTTTGAATGAATGTGAGCAAGATACAAACTTCTAGTTCAGGATATGCATATGTATGTGTGTGAGTATGTGTGTGTCAAACATACACACACTCACACACCACATATGTATAAAAAATCATGATTATATATATGTCTATGTATATATATATATACCACTATATATCTCAGCTGACCTGAGAACTATACTAAGAGCAGTCTTCCAGAATTACAGTGCAAGATCAGAAGGACAACAGTATGACCACCAGATGCTGAGTACCGAGTATCTATCCAGTGGTTTTCCATCTTTGCTGACCAAAAGCAAAATTGGTGCCAGACATCAGGATGACACTGCAGCCCACAGATGGAGATCAAGTGGCTCTAACAGGGTAGAAAGGAGGATCATGGAGCCAGGCCAGTAATTTGGTAGGCCCTGACAGCCATCTCTCAAGTTACTTCTTTGTAATCTTTTGCAGGTGGCCATGGAAGGCAGATGCAGCTGAGGCTCTCTGCTGAGCTACTTCCAGCTCCTGCTTCGCTACAGCCTCTCTACAGGCTACCTCCTGCCCTATGGACTTTGTCACTAAAGACCCTGTCAAT
This sequence comes from Callospermophilus lateralis, assembly GCF_048772815.1. Classification (NCBI taxonomy): domain Eukaryota; kingdom Metazoa; phylum Chordata; class Mammalia; order Rodentia; family Sciuridae; genus Callospermophilus; species Callospermophilus lateralis. The sequence goes on from NC_135306.1 coordinate 99,689,385, forward strand.
ACCAGATGCACACTGGGCTTGTTCAGGCTGGGCTCACCTTTGTGACTCTTCTGTGTTTAACAGCAGGCCAGCTAACTTCATAATCCTCCACTGGATTTTTCTTCCCAGCTTCCATCTCCAAGAAGATTATAGTCCTATAATGTCTTTCTTCTATTTACTACAGTGCTGTGTCTAAATGTGATTAGATTTACTCCATGCCAGTGCTTCTTGTGTCTGGAGTCACAAACTAAAAGGTAGATCCAAAAGATGCTCAACAATTTTGCCTTCTCATTTTGCCTTTTTATTTCTCTCTGAAGCCCAAGCAGCGCGTAAGTTAGAACCAATTTATTTCTTTCTCAGACAGACGCTGCTGCTATTACATTGGGGGTTAAATGGTTTTCACTCTCCTAAAATGGTTAAGATGCCTGTGTTATTGGGTTACTTCAGCTCCCTGTGATCCACATCCTGTTGCCAACAAAGGTCACTGAGATTTTGGAAGCAGAGTAATGGAGTCTTGGGGACTCTGGTTTTATTTAAGCAGCGTCAGCACATCATCAGTGATGAAAACCTGCAAGTCCTGCCTGCTATCCCTCTGTATTCTCTGAGCCCAAGCTAGGATTAGAGGAGAGCAGGGGAGGTTTTTCTTTTCCACTACAAGTATAGCTTTTATTCTTAGATTCACACCCAAAAGAGCAGGACAGGGAATGATGTAGTAATATCAACAGCTGACAGGGAATGATCCTCTTCCTCCATTCTTCAACATGTTAGGGGAGAAGCATCTGAGAATCTTTCAGCATAGCTTACTGTATGCCCATCCTGAAATTCAAGGCATTCCCCATTATGTCCAAGTCTAATCCCTGTTTTTAAATCTCTGTGTATCTGGACCTCCTTATTTTCCTCTTTGCTATTGAGCATCAGTAAAGAAATCCCTCAACAACCAAGTTCTATTGCAGACTGTTCTCTGCTTCCCTAGAAAAATCATGCTGCAACGTGACCACAAATGAGCAGCTTCATACACTTTATACCTAAAAACCTTCATATTAATAATTTTTTGTACCATAAATAGTCAACTAAAATCAGTGAGAACCAGAGATTTGAGGTGTGGTTTTTGCTGTTCTTTTGAGACAGAGTGGGGTATGTCTTCACCTCCATTGATGCCATGGTATTGAAACTTTTTGCTCAGAAATGGGAAGCAGAAAAGTAAGTGAATGCCCAGCAACAAGAACAATTGGGAAGGAGTGGCAAGAATCCCAGGAACAGCTCTGGCCAATTGCTGGGCACTTTCACTTCGTCTCTGCTCAGCTCATCAGAGTGATTATAACCAAGTGTATGATTTTAATCTTCTTATTTCTCATATAGATCACTGTCAGATCTTCATTTCCTTTTGGACTCTAAAACACCTTTCTAATGCCACTTCCCTGCTTAATAAGCTTTAATGGCTCCTCATTGCCTCTAAGATAAAATTGCATGCACAATTAACTATAATACAGTAAGCTAATAATAGCTAGCATTTATTGAGTCCCTGTTTAAGTGCATTGTGTGAATGTATTAAATGCACGATACTCAGATCTCACAACTACTCTGCAGGATTGATATTTTTATTCCCATTGTACAGATGGGGATTCTTCATCTCTTATGAGGTGAAAGGCTTATTCAGGGCCAAAGAACTATCAATTGGTGAAGACAAAATTTAAAGGCAGGGTCTTTTGATTTCAAAGTCATTACCCTCACAACAGACTAGGTTCTTATGCTCATTCATCAATTCATTCATTTACTTAATTGACACCAATGGCTCTTTAATCAACAAAGTATATGGGAAGACAAAAATGGAGCAAATATATCAGTTAGAGACATAAAGGAGGGTTAGCATTTAAAGAATAAATAGAGTCATGCTAACTATGGGAATGTGGGCATGTCCAGTGTGTGGGATTGGCTTTTGGAAAATGGCTTTTCTAGCACCATGCACAACATGAGAAAATGAATACTCAGTTCAAAATGAAACATTCTGTCCTAGCAAATACAAGTAAGGGACTTAACCCCATGAAAAATATTCCTTTTTTGATTCAGGCAACTCCCTTGACTTTCAAAAAAGAAAAGTTGTATGATTCACTTTAATTTTATTTCCAAAAAGAAATGTTGGTTTGGGGAAGGTGGTGATGCATATTTTATCTTGAAAATCTACAGCCTCCTAAAGAGGTATTTCTTCATAAGATAGTGAGACTACGTAGTGACTCTAGGGAAGGGTCTACATCTGGGGAATTATCAAAGCTGTCACCTGAATCTTCCTTTCATTGGATTCTTCTAGCAGGTGAAGCATGCTAAACACTTGGGTGAGTACTATTTGAGGGAGAAAGGACCCTGATGGAAATTACATTGGCGGGAATCTCCTTTGTTATCTTGGGAGCTCCTGACATCCCCTGAGTGGTGATCTTACACTCACCAAGGGCCACTTTTCAGATCCTCTCACAGGCAGTGCCCCTGAGACGTGACCTGCCTTTGAAGGCAAACATTTCACATGAGGACTGGCAAGTGGAGAAATGATTTCCACTTAGTGTGCTCATTTGCAGAGGCAGTGACTGACATCTCATTCTAAAACAAACATGTGTGAGTGAAAAACAACCAGGCAACTCAGACAAAATCCACCTTCCAGCATTCCGCCTGAACTTAAAACAAAGAGTAGACCTCCGACACAAAACGCATACACGTTATCCTGCCAAATTCTGCTCTTCCTAACTCAATTTCTCCTGGTGACTAGAATCTTTACTCTCTCCTTTCTTGTTTGCTGCCATTCTTTCTGAGACTCGTGAAAAAATAAGGTTGTTTTGTTTTTGCCTGGAACTCAGATTTGTCTAAATATGAAATTACCATGGTGTTCTCCTCTTGCTCTCCTTATGCCTCTGTTTCCAACACACATGTTAAATCATCTCATGTGGGCTGGGGACAATTTATCTGAGTGTGCTGAGCTAGTGGATAACACCCCATGTCCCATTTCAGGTCCTATTCAAGATTTCTTCTTTAATATAGGATTGGTCTTCTCTATTTTCCTTTTTTTTTTAAATGCATTATTTTTAGAAACTCATAAGATAAACAATGATCTTTGGGTGATTCTACTAACATGGTTTATTCTATTTCAGAGAAACCACAAAAGAAATGCACACACAGCTTTTCTCAGCACGTGATGATGGAATACCTGTTGAATTTATTTTAACTGATTTTAAAAGTCCAAAGACTATGGACTCATTTTTTTTTTTAAGCTGTAACTTCACGAATCTGGAAAGTAGACCTCAGCTTTGGTAACCGGGGCCATTGAAAGCTGCACTACCAAATTACAGACCAGGGGTTGCAGCCATCTCACTAGCTCTCATTTCCTTAGGATCCATATGTTTAATAGATATGTTCTAACCTTCTTTGAAGGTTTCTGTTAGACAGGCTCTAAGTGCAACTGTTCTAGGTGCAACCACAAGAACTTCCTCTGATGAGAGTGGTCACAAAAAAGCCAAATACCTGATTTTTATTTCTTATGTCTTTGCTCACTCTCTAGGTGACCTTATGCAAGTCATTTACCTTTTCCATCTTTTCTGTATTTTCTGCTGGAGAAAAAGACCTGAGCCCTAATGCTCTTTTGGGCCCTCTTCGTGCTGATCTTATGACTGTTGAATGTGGTGGGGTAATACTTACTTTCAATGGCAAGTCGAATATGGGTCTTTTCTCCTTCTTAGGATAAGTGAAGAATTTGACAACAGCGTACAATGACTATTATAAAATCCAAAGGCTGAAATCACAGAGGACAGCAATTAGGCAGGGTCATAGAGGAAATCTATGATTTAGAAGTAGAAGCAAGATATCACTCATCCACACACCTCTGGAGACATCAACACAGTCACATACCTCCTCAGTCTCTCTTTGTATAGATACAAAGATTTTACATTATAACAATGTTGTGTTTCATTTTGGCCTAGGATCTTGCTCAGTATTTTTGTATACTCAGAGCCAAACAGGAGGGCATCATTCTTCCCCTGTCTCTTCTATGGAACTCCCTGTACCAGTTTAGGTTTCCTTAGCTCTCATGCTCCATCCTTTTCCCACTCCATATGTTTCTAGTAAGAGGTCGTGGTCTGGCTGTGCTCTCCACCTGCACCCTCTGTAGCCTTAACAGCAGCCCCATGTGTTCTGCCCTAGATCCATTACTGAAGGGACTTTGCTGAAGGAAGGCATCTGCCCTAAGGTATCCCTCAATGCTAAATTTAACTTTATGCTTGCTGTCTCAGGCAAGCCATTTCCTCTCTTTATTTGTGCCTGCATTTTTGCCTCATATGAAATGGAGATAATAACACTTACCTTCTGCAGCCCACTAGGGTGTTAGGAGGATTAATTAAAGTTCTTTGAAGATGACAAGTCTGAGCAGTTATTATTAACTAAGCAAACTGCTTGTTTTAATACCAAGAGTCTCCTGGAAGATCAGACCAGCTCCCTCTAGTACAACCTTTCCTTCCATTTTCCCATATTACATTTTGCTAGCCCCAGAGTGCAGAGGACCAGAGGGTGTTCTTTAGAAGAAGTGGCTTTTCTATGGGATTAAACTGTGTAAGTAATTGAAAATCACCAATGTCCCTGAAGAGTGTGCAGCACCTTCTTGCTATATCTCTCCTTCCCAGCCACCTCCAAGGAGCTTTGACTCAGAACCTAGCACAGTTTTCTGTAGTAAATACTTCAGAGGTCAGTTTTAATCATTCTTGGCTTGTTTGTACCATTCTTTTTACTTCAAAATATTTTACAAAGCCATATTAAAAACCAAGATTAGCTCATTGATTCACATTTCAGTGATGGGAAAACTGGGATATAAATAATACGAGACCATTTTCCTAAAGAAATGAGAAGGGGAGGACAATGGCAAAATTACTTTCTTAAGCTCATAGATTTGGAGGTAGAGAGATTCAAATTGTTCAAAAAAGTAACATTTTAAAATTTAGAACTGTCCACACCTGATGTTTGTAGCCTGAGTTTGGTGACTTAACAGTTCTAGAAGCAATGGAAACCCAAAGAATGCCGTCAGGCTATTGGCTGTGTCTCACCTCCTCCAGTTTATGTCCTCTCATTATTGGGTAAAATATCACTGTTTTGGGACATCTGTTCTATTCACTCTTCCACAAAACGCATCTCTTGTGTGTCAGACACCTTAAAAGGTGATGCTCACAATATCTATCAAGTACTCTAGGTATAGTTCAACCAACAAAGAACAAAAAAAATGTTTTACCTCTCCTGTTCCGGATAGGATTCAATCTTACACAGAGGATGCATCATACTGATGACCTATATTCCATTTAATATCAACTAACACTTCCACATCATTTTCACCTCCTGCCAATGAAGGATTATTTTTTCCTCTATGGTGCAAATGATTTTTGGCTTCTATGCAAAACTTCACATTTATGGATATTTGTTTAGCATTCTACTCTTCGTGTTTTTTTAGCTTGATTAAATCATCAGCAACCCTGACTTTTCCAAGAAGTCTGGGAACTCACTTTCTCTACCAGCACTAGCAATGGCAAGCCCTTTATTTCCTTTACTGCCTTTACAGATTGCCTAGTCTGCAAAAGAAGATGTCTCAGGAAACATAAAAGCAAGGCAAAAGCAAGAAGAATGAATTCTAATGAGTGAGCAAAGTAAAGAGGCCAGTGATAATGGAAAGACAATTTAAAATCTCCTGATGTCTCACCAGAACTTTCTAAAGGTATCAACATTGCAAAGTAGGAGGAATTTCATTTTTCCCACATCACACAGTAGGAACATGGCTAGTATGAAATGAAAATGGAAAATTTCTAATTTTACAAACATTCTAACTTCTTATAACTTTCCTGTGTCATTGCACCTTCCATTTGCCCATCTGGAGTATTCAAGGGCCACACTAATTTAGGGTAAAAAGTTTTTTTAATGGACCATATAAAGTTTATGCAGAAGTCATAAACCCGGGAGTTCTTATTGATGCAGAAGTCATTCTATTATGTTCTGGGGATCGGATGTAGTATCACCTACCATCACTATCAGTCCATTAGTTGCCTGATTATTGAGCTTTCTTTGGCTATTAAAAGTTCACCCCTCTACCTTCTTTTAGAAATGAAGCTATAGGGATTGCCTTTCATTTCTATTTTTATTAAAAATTTTTAATGCATTGCCATTTTACCCTCTTGCCTACAATGATTGCACAAAGAACCAAAGAGCAGCAAGGAAGGATTCTAAGTAATCCTTAGAGAAATAAGACAAGTCATAATTGAATAATCTGCAACCAACAGTTATTATCTGGGTTACAGTCTTACTGAGCGTACCTTCATGCTGAAGTGTGGCGGTATAAATAGACACGTGCTCTGGGAAAAGGAAGAATGAACCTGTGAGACAGAAGACAAAATAGAAAGGGAGAGAGTATCTTGTAAAAAGCCGGAGCTTTAAAAAATTAAAGCTGTAATAGCACAAAGATTGCCTTTTGAATTGTACAAGTGAGATTCTCTCCTCTGAAATCCAGTTTAGGTTAATGGCCTGAGGAGAATCTTGGCTTTAGCCTCCTGCAAATGTATAAATTAGGTTTGAGCAACGCTTGCTGGAGGCACTTCTCACGTCTCAGAAAAAAAGGCTCAGTGCCATTTGTTTTTCCTTAAATCAACAATAAGAACTTAGCAACACAACTTAAAATCTATTTAGCAATAATAATTGTTAGCAGTAAAAATAATGCGGACTGTATTAAAAGAAGCGAAGCCATTGAGTTTAGAATACCAATCATCCACTCCTTTTTCCTTTTCCTTCATTACTGAGAGTAAAGAGTGCCGATGGTACAGGCTTTCCACAGAATAAGATGACAATCAGAAGAGAGATTAATTAACTGAGAAGATTTTGCTGCTCCCCCCAGCCCTATTCCTTCCACCTCCCTCTTCATCTCCCTGGTATACATATACTGACTTTGCTGCTAAGTATCTCACAGCTGTTAATCCCGGCTGTCATTAACCTCTAGATAACATTTTCATTTTCTTCTTAGAGACCCAAAGAGAATTCTTTTGGTAATTAGAGCCTGATGAGAAATCTGCGGTAGGGTGTAGGGCACCAAGGTGTAGGTGGAACTATGTCAGGTTCATCTCTTGATCTTCCAGCTTGTTTGGAAACCTGGGACTCTACTTGGGATACACAGTCATTATGAACATTTATGAACACAAGGTCCTGACACTAACTCCTGAAGATTTTTCTATCTTAGGGAATTTCAACCATTAGAGGGAAATTTGGTTAGAGATTGGAGGGAGTAAAAAGTAAAAGTTAGTGGGATGGAGCACAAAATGGTATACTATAAAGATAATTGGTTTATTTTTATTTTTATTATTATTTTTTTTTACTTCAGTTTCTGTGCACTCGCAGTTTATTTACTGTGAGAGTAAGAGAAAGAATAAGAGACATACAAGGAATGATGGACTCCCCTTAAATCTCTCATCTTCAAATGAAAATGTTTGGCACAGTTCTTGTCCATGATCACCCTCCATTGAATTGGAAGAAGACTTCTCTATTAAGTTGCCTCTTCAGGGATGGTGGCCAGTAGAGAACATACTAGCATAATAGCAAGGCCTTTATGGTAAAAAGAAAACAGAACAAAACATAAAAAAGCAATAAAAAAGGAATCAAAATGATAAAATAAAACTTTTACAGAAGTTTATAGACACTATGAATCATTTTTTAATTAATTAGTCTTACCACATTAAAAAATGGAGAGTAAACAGCATTAGACTGGCTATAAAAGGTTGACTTAACTCAATCTGACATTGCTGAAAACTGGAATGGGTTAGTAATATGGGGCTGTTGGTGGAGAGATGCAGAGTAGTCACAAGGCCTCCAGGTAACAGTGGAAGAAGGCCTTGGGCAGGAGAAGACAGGTCCATGGGACTGCAGTGCTTTGCAGGTGGTGAATCACTGTTGTTGCATCTTCTTTCTTCCCTTAAGACAGTGACTCATTAGAAAATTCTAGCCCTTAACAACATATTCCATGTGTGTGACTATGAAAAAAATAATTCCACAGAATAGTCAATAACTTAAAGACAACAAAAAGACTTAAAGGCATTATTTTAGTAAATACACATCCCATTCCATTCATCTCAAATAGTCCCCAGGTTGAATTATGTTTTGATACATGGTACTGTCAAGTACAAGCCTCAACCCAGGATCTGAAAGCCAGAAATTCACAATCTCTTTCTTCCCTTACTCCTACTGAGTGATTTTCATCAATAACAAAATGCATCTCAGACACAATTGGATGTTATCTTCATGATCCACTCTTTACTCTTTAGCAATATGTCTTGGCTTCAGATTTAACTTGGGCTATAGTTAAGGTTTGTCCATTCCCAATTTACAGAATTGGAAACTGAGAGAGAGAGAGGTGATAAGTGTAAGGTCTCTACTTACATAAATAAACAGAAGGCAATGATTGACTAGAGAAGCTGCAATAACAAGGTAATTCCCAAATTTTAACTTAAGCTCTCTTTTCCTTCAACTACCAGAGAAATCAAATCAAACTTTCCTAAAATAGCATAAATCTGGCAAGGAGATTAGTTGAACTTGACTTTCTTCCTTTATTGATAGTGGTGATTTTGCTCTGCAGGGGATATGATTGTTATTAACTTATGTTTTCAAAAATTAAGTCTATGTGACATCAAGAAAGGTGAATCAAGATATCCATGCTAATAATCTCTCACGCCGCAGCGCTACCCACGTCAATCATGGCACTGTGTTAGAAGGGATGATTAATGTCCCCAAAGCTTTTTATGAAGAAAAGCTTTATTGGAATGGCAATTCCGGCATAATAGCATCCAGACTTTGAAAAATCAAAACTATAAATTGATGCACAAGAGAATTTAATTGAATTCTAAAGTCCCAGGACTGAATGGACAGATATCTTGGCATTTCTTTAAAACCTCAAGCCAATTTTCAGTGGGCCTGTAAAAGGTGTTTCCTTTCTCTGAGCTTTGGTTCCTCCAGGAAACAAAAAGAATTAAAATCAGCACTCTGGTATTAATGGTATTAATTTGCAGCAACAAATTAATACCATTAATGGATTTAGTGGGCTTCCCTCATTCTAGTAAATTTTCTCCCAAATATCTAGTTATTCAAGGACTTTCTGCTGGCTGTCATATTTCTTTCAAGAATTTTTTTCCCCCAGGGGCTCACTAAGTTGCTGTGGTTGGCTTTAACCTTGCAATCCTCCTATCTCAGCCTCCCAAATGCTCCATTTTTTTAGCCTTTGCTCAGGTGCTGATTTTTTGTATATAACAAATTCCTATTGTTTATTTATTAATTTTTCCTGACACTCTTTCTAGTCTCAATAAATGTCACTCTCTCACATGTATCTTCTGTTCCATTTCTAAATTGCTTTGCAATTTTATCCAATTATTTAGTCATTCATTATATAAGCACATATTGAGCACTCACTGGGTACTGGATGCCAACTAATCTAGTCACTGAGATATGACAGCACAGAAGACAGGTAAGGTCTTGGACCTCAGGGGCTGTCATTCTAAAAGAAGGAAGAGAAATAGTTAACATTTTAAAGGTTTTTTTCCTATCTGAATCTGTTTACAAGGTTAATTTACATAAAGAGTGCATGATACATATTGGTTGGGTTGGGTTCAATTTTGATTGTGATGTTAGGTTGCTTGAATCACCTGAATTCTTACTCATGAGGCTCCACCCAGGCAATGGACCTGAGCACTGCAGCTCATGCCAAACAGAAAGCAGTAGACTAGAGTAGGCAATGGGAGCAGCATGGAGTATCCAGAGAACATCTCTAATATGTATCATGCTCAGATTATTTCTGGGGTTGCTGTGGAGCTCAGTATAGCTGCCATGCAAGGCCATCATTATTCATTTCATTTTTTCATGTTTGGAAACAATTTCCTTTCTCTTTGCTTTTTCTTCATGGAGAGACTCACCAATAGCTTGGGCCCTGAGACTAACATTTTCCATATACACATTGTTAATTCCCTAAAGCATACATGAAATGCAAGGATAGCTGAGTCTTGGTGGAATTTAGTAAAAGTCACCATATTGTGATTTGAAATATTTCACCTTTTTATTCTTCTGTTTGTGTTTCAAGTCTATTTATTTTTCCAGACTCATTTGCCCAGGATGGATTTTCTCATAGACAGCCTGAAATTGCAATAGAGACCCACAGTTTTACCAAGTATACACACAAATACCAAGTGTATGCATGGTTTAAGAATGTTCTAGCTAGGAACATCCTAGCTTCTATGTAAATCAATGGTTACATAAGGATAAGGAACAGGAATGGCTTAAAATTTGTCATTTAATTCCACATTAAATGCCCACTTGGGAACCCCACTACATATTTAGGAGGATAATTAATTAAGTCTTATAAAAATTTGTATTTCTTCCCTGAAAATTATTCACAACATAGATTTTATAATCATCCTTAGTTTACCAGACTTTTAATTCATCTTATGTTTTCTCCTATCAGAAAATATTTGAAAAATGTATCAGTTGCCTTGTTTTTATCACTGATGACCTAAAGTCTAGATTATTTAAGTGAAAGCAATAGAGAACTCAGAAATTCTGTCTCAAAATCCAGTAGCTGCACCATTTTTACCCAGGGAGCCCATTTAACCTATAAAACACATACTGGGGACTGTAACTCCTGCCTCTGCCTAAATTAAAGGGACTCAGAGAAGATGAGATATTTGAGTTTGTGAGTGTTCTATGTCCCTACATTAGCAAAGTAGCCTTACTTTTGGGAAATAAATACTTAACAAATGATATTCTTTCCTCCTCTCTCACTATATCCAGTTCAGTAAAAAGCTGAGATATCCTGCTTACTTAATGCAACTCGAAACCATTCTTGTTCAGGAGATTCATTACCAACCTCTTAAGAGCATTCTCTTTTCAGACTGTGAACACCTGAAAGAGAGAGGAAGATGTTAAGTGTATTTCAATATAAATCCTCTATCAGTTTTGATAAATAAATTTAAGTAGTTTGTAAAAATTATTAAAAATGGAGTCCCCATCTCAATTTCTCTGCACCATGACTAGGTTCAATGGACACAAAAAACTAATGAAAGAAAAATGGGAACCGTGCAGGCAAGGGAAGAAAGTTTAACATACTAGTTTTTGGAGATTTTCCCCAAGAACATTCACATGGGAATTTTGCCTTCTGAAACTATGGTATGTCATAGGGACATCTATTGGACTTTGTTGCTCTTATTTGTTGTCATCAAGTAAGGATGCAAACTATCAAAAAAGGGTAAGTGCCTTCCTAGGCTACCACCCCAGTTTGTAAATATAGCCTGTTTCCTCCAGAGAGGTAAAAATTGGTCAGCAATATATTAAGTAATATTGCATAGCCTTAGGCTGCCTGACTACACATACAAAAACAGACACACCAGATCGATAGAGCCCCGGAGTGTGACCCTTTTTTACCTGATTAAATATCAGTTTGAGAGTGGGTAAAAGGAAGTGGAATGAAAGAGCATTGGATGTCTATAACATGGGTTTACCAGATATCAGCTTCATGAACAAGAAAAGCTGGATTGCCACAGCTGATAGATGGACTGTTGCAAATCCAGTCCTTTCTGTATATTTCAATGTGTAGAAACCTGAAAAACATATCCTCCTTCACTCTTCTACTATCCATATCAGTCTTCTCTGGAGATTTTATACATCTCGATAGTGCAAATTATGACTTTGTCACAAAAAGAGAAATGAGTTTTTTCAAAGCTTTGAAGTCCCAGATCAAATCCACAGGGTTGGGCAACTTCAGGTCATTTGATCCTTATAGCCCTATAGGGAATAAAATGGGATTTTGTTTCTTTAAAGATGGTAGTGTATTTTTCTCATTAAAATGTGTTTTCTTTTCATTTTATTGACAGTTCTGAGTTTGTTTCGTCCCTATGGGGAGAACTTCAGGTTTAGATGCCCCTTATTATCCAGTTTTATGAATCTTTGAAGTTCCTTTTCAATGCTTACTTAGTTGGGGAATCAAATTAACTACCTAATGCATAATACTAATGTAGATCCATAACAATTTGTCAGAGACTGTTGTAGTTTGGATCTTGAATCTCCCCTGACATCTTGGTCCCCTGGGTTGCAATTTTGGGAAGTGGTAGAACCTCTGAGAAAGTTTGCCTAGTGGGAGGTCTTTAGGTTATTGGGGGCATGCCCTTAAAGGGAATTCTGGGTCCTCGGGCATCTCTTCTTCCTCTTTCATTACTGTCCATGAGCAGTTTCGCCTGCCTTGTGCTCTCACCATGATGTTCCGCCCCACCTCAGGCCCAAAGCAACAGGGCCAACATATCTTGGACTGGAATTGTCAAAATTGTGTGCTAAAATACACCTTTTCAGGTTGATTATGTCTAGTATTTTGTTATAGTGTTGGAAAACTGACTAACACAGAGTCCTGGAGGGATGGTCTCATAGCACAAAGGTCAGTCTTGAGGCCTCTATCACTTTGTCAGATTCCAAAGCCAGTGAAGACTGTGTGGGCTAAGCACACACATATGTTTGTAAGAGTTAATGTGTGACAAGATAACTCTGAGCCCACCTGATTGTATTTGACTGAGAAATCAGAAACAAAATGAAGCAAAACAAAAGCAAAAACAAAATCACTGTAGATTTCTGAGTTGCCAAATTTCAAGATTCCTGTTACACTGAGTTGACTACTTAATTTGCCCTCTTCCTTGCTTTGTCCATGAGTTCTTTTCAAATATGTAATCTTCTATCATCAAAGTTGTTCTTATTAACATTCAAGAAATATGATTCTTGTTTCCATCTGCATTTTCATAAGTCCGGTCCTATTGGGGAAGCTTGTCCTTATCTTTCTCTTTCCTTTAACTTCTCTCAATGGTAGACTCTGTGGTTGTTAATGTGTAGTCCACAGGTTCCAGGGAGTCCCCAAGAGTTTTTCTATGGGCCCTTTGGGACAAAGTTATTTTTTTATTAATACTAAAATACTATTTCCCTTTCTAGCTGTGCTGACGTTTGTACTTAATCATTCAGAAGTTGTGATAGGTGACATTATGATTCAAGGGATTATGAGTAAGAGGTACTGATAGTCATTATAATTGATGTTATACACTTGTAAGAAAATGGGGGGAAACAAATTCTATGTAAGACTGAGCTTCATGAAATAGAAAAATTTTGATGTTATTAAATATGACCCTTGAGTGCTCATATTTTTAATATTCTGTGTGACAAAAATGGGATGAATACATAAAACACTTGGAGCTTCTCCTGGTTATTTGCTTTGGCCAAAGGATGTGAGCTGGCAATGACAAAAGTTACAACTAAACAGAAGCTTAAAGAAGCACTAGGATAAGTGTAAAAGAGTAAGGAATAAGTTAAAAAAATATTGCTAGAACCAATAAAGGAGAGCAGAAATTTTTTAGATTATTATATCAATATATAGAGATCAATCATATTTCTCTACATTATCCATGAAATGAACATTCTGAAAATGATATTAAGATGATTACATTTAAAATGCCATAATTAATTAGCTCTAAGTTTAACAAAAGATAATTTATATCCCCCAAGCTATAAAACATTATTGAGAAAAATTAAAAAGATAAAAATAAATGGAAATATATCCTCTGGCCATTGATCAGAAATATTGTTGAGATGTCAATAATACCCAAATTGATATACAGATTCAAGACCTTCCCTATCAAAATTCCAATTGAATTTTCAAAAAAAAAATTGAATAGCTATTTCTAAAATGTCTATATAAATACAAGGTGCCCAGAATAACCAAAATAATTTTGAAAGGAAAGAAAAAAAATTAGAGGACTCATGCATCATTATTTCAAAACCCACCTAAAGCTACTGTAAAGGAGACACTATGGTACTAACATAAGTATGGACATACTTAGTATTGAAATAGAATTAAAAGTCAAGAAATAAAGGCTCATATAGTGGTTAATTGAATTTCACCAATGGTGCCATGACAATTCATTGAGGGAAAAAACTGTCTTTTGAACAAATGGTGCTAGAAAAACTGGATATCCACATACAAAAGAATTAACCTTGGAATCTCTGCCTCACATCATATGCAAAAAAATAACTTGAAATAAAACAACTTAAAAGTTGTGTGAGGCAATGATTTATTGCATATGACTCCAAATGCATAGCAACAAAGAAAAAGAGTGAAAGATGAAATATCCTACATCAAAATTAAAGACTGTTGGACTAAAAATTGTACCATCAAAATGAATAGATAAATCAGATTGAGAGAAAACATTTGAAAGTTACATATCTAATAAGGGATTCCATCCAGAATATATAAAGAACTCACAGAACTCTGCAACAGAAAGACAAATGACTCAAAAATGTGAAAAAATATTTGAATAGGTATTTCTTCAAAGAAGACATGAAAATGGCCAGTATGCACATGAAAAGATGCCTGAAATAATTAAGCATGAAGAAAATGCCAACCAAAATGATAAGCTATCATTTCATACCCAATAGAATGGACATAATCAAAGACTGGCCCTGACAACTGTCAACAAGAATGTAGAGAAGTTGCAATGTTCTTATATTATTTGTGGAAATAAAAAATGTAATTACTTCAGAAAACTGTTTTGATGTTTCTTAAAATGTTAAACATATGATTACATGGTAATATGCTCTTCAGATACTTACACATTTATATTTTGGTAATGTTGGAAGTCAGGAAACAAGAGGCTGTCCTTCAACTGCTTATAGAAAAATTTCCCCATGGAATAATCAATTTATTTTACCATTTTACACAGTAATTTCATTCTTAGGTATAAATCCAAGATAAATGAAAATAAATATCAACACAAAACTTGGTATACAAATTTTCCTAACAGCATGAGACATAACAGTGAAAAAGGGGAAATAATCCTAATGTCCATTAAGTGATTTGAGTAGATAAATAAAATGTGATTCCACACAATGCAATATTTCTGGCTATAAAAATTAAATAATGTACTGATATATGCTACAATAAGGATGGAACTTGAAAACATGATATGACTTAATTCATATGACATTAGCACAATCAACAGATCTATAGTAAGCAAAAGTAGGTCAGTGTTTAAAGGAGTGTCATAGTTTAGACATGAGATATTCCCCTAAAGCTCAGATGTGATAATATAAGAGGGTTTAGAGGTGAAATGATTGGTTAGAGGTGAAGTTATTGTAATCAGTGCATTAATCCCCAAATAGAGATTAATTGGGCGATTACCGTAGATGGGTAGAGTGTGGCTGGAGGAAGTGGGTCACTGGGGCTGTACCTTTGGGATATATTTTGTCCTTGAAGAGTGGAGAGTTCGTTAGTGTTTCTCTCTCCCTCCCTCCCTCCCTCTCCCTCTCTTTCTCACAGTCTCTCTCTCTCTCTCTCTCTCTCTCTCTCTCTCTCTCTCTCTCTCTCTCTCTCTCCTTTCTAGTTGCCATGTCCCCAGCTGCTTTTCTCTGCCACATACTTCTGTCATGAAGTCCTGCCTTACCTCAGGCCCCAAGGAAAAATGGAGTCCTCCCTCTAAGGACTGAGAACTCTGAAACTATGAACCTCAAATAAGTTTTTCCTTCTCTAAAATTGTTCTCATCAGGGCTTTTGTTCACAATCATGAAAAAGCTGACTAAAAACAGGAGGGGTGGGCTAGAAAGAAGAAAGAGTGACAGCTAATGGATATAGGGTTTTTTTTTTTTTTGAAGGATTTAAAAACATTCTAAAATTAGATTGTTTTGCACAACCTTGTAAATATCCTAAGAACCATAGTAGTGTACAATGTAAGTGGGTGAATTATATGGTATATGGATTATAGATCAATAAATTTGTTTTAAAAAAGCAGTATTATGATGTTCTACCAGAAGGCTACCAACTCCTGGATGTGCTACTGTATTTTGACCACCATTAATGTCCTTCAATATTTTTCTTCTTGAGTATTTTCATTCTGCCCCACACTATTTAACACTTGCTCACAGTTCACTTGTAACAGTTATTGAACATGTTAAATGCAATACTATACATTGAATTAAAACAAGTGGAAAAAAATAAATTTTTTAAATATTGGCAATACCTATTTTCACTGAATTTATAATTTATTGGGCAAAAGGGATTTGTGACAATTTACAATCACACTTCTTTTGGCCTTCATTCATTGCTTCCTTTTATTTTTTCCAAAGGGCATATCATTGACTACCTAATTTACATCTATTCATACAATGCCTGGCTTGCTACTGAGAGACTTATAGAAACTAAAACTAAAAATAAAAAAAAAAATGTTTGCTCACTGGTTGGAAAGTATCCTAAATATATCCCAAATAATATTATATTCTGAAGAAAATTAGGAATTTTTCAATTATTTACACATTTAATACTATTTTGCAATGTTGGAAATCAGGAAACAGGAAAATCCTCTTTCAAGTATTCTACACAAAAATTCCCCATGGAATGAGCAATATTTTGGCATTGACCTATGTGGATCATGCACCAACCACCATCACAGAGGACCAGATCATCCCACTCACAGTAAATGTTCTCCAGGGTGCTATTTTCTCAAAGCTATTTGCACCCCGTACTAAACAGTAATCAAAAAGTGACCCTGTAAATATCCAGCTCCTGCATCATTGTGCATATCCTGATTCCCTGAGAGGGACTCCTGGGATTTGTCTCTCTTCATTTAGGCTGTAAAACTGTAAAGATTTTGAGCTAATTGAGTTGCATCCTTTGTTGGCACTGGGCTCTCCAGTAGGTTTTCTGATCACTGAGCCTGCCGCCTCAGGGGCAGAACTAAGGACAGCAGCATCTGATCTAATATGCCAAAGAGAGACGGGGATTAAAGTGCCTGCAACATTTGCATTCACCAAATATAAGACACAATTAACTTGCAATTTTGCAAGTCTTTCAAAACTTATTATTCTATTTAAATGAGGTAAGCAGTGAGGACGTCTGAACTGTTGGAATGGGACTGAGTAGAGAAGAGGGGGTGGTTATGGAGATGTAATCATACCCATGGGTGAAGTCAGAGCCATAACCAATAACCAATGTCTCTGAGGCCCCAGGGAGGTGGCTGACTCATTATTACCACACCCCCTGGAGTTACTTTACAGTCTGCATAAAACTCTGCTAAAAAAAAAAAAAAAAAAAAAAAAAGGATGGGAACGTGTCATTTTTACTTTGGAAGGAAGATTAGGAAGATGAAACTGACAGCTGAAATGTTCTGGAGTCAACCTGATCATCTCATTAAATAATGACTTGTAAGTTTCCTCCTTAAGTAAAAAATACCATGTTTGGGATATTCTTTTACAGCTAAATCTGGGGCTATGGTCAGGGAATTTATTGGACAATCCATCCACAGGTGGATGCCTGTTGTGATACTGCTTACCCCTTTGTAGTAAGCAAATAAATACAAAGCAAATAATTTCCTTTAAGGAGATTCTTCATCTAACAAGAAAGACATGCTCTAGGCAAATAAAACCCAAATTCCTAAAGTTTCGTACAATTTCAACATGACATTATTATCCTTATTATTCTCATGTGTGTCACAAGTTAGATCTGGAATGTCCCCCAAAAGCTCATGTATTGAAAACATAGTCTCCAGTACAGCCAGGTTCATAGGTGGGGCTTTTAGGCAATGATTGGACCACAAAGGCTCTGACTGTATAGGTGAAGGGACTACTGGGATGTGGGGTCCAGTTGGAGGAAGTAGGTCACACTAAGGGCATGTGCTGGAAGGCTTTCTCACTGGCCCCTTCCTGCCTCTCTCTCTCACTACTTCCTGGCTGCCATAGCTGAGCAGCTTTCCTCCACCACACCTTTCCCCCATGATGTTCACCTCAGGCCCAGAGCAATGAAGTTGGATGCCATGACTAAGACCTCTGAAACTGTGAGCCACAACAAAACTTTCCTATCCCAAGTGCTCTTCTCAGGTATTTTGGTCACAACAACACCAGGCTGCCTAGCATAGCAACCATGAAATTTAGCCTGGAAACACCAGACAATTTCCTCAAAGTGATTTGTTTAGCAAAGGATGGGATCAAAAGTATAAAGGGGATATCTGGTTGTTCTAAGAGGTTTGTTTGTTTGTTGTTGTTGTTGTTGTTTTCTGCAAACATACTTTGACTTATTTCTAACTATCCAGGAAAAATAAAATTTGGGCCAGAATGATGATTCCTTCAAAATTCACTGTTCACTACTCTTGTCTCAGGTTCTCATAGCAAATTGACCATGTGGAAGGATACTCTAAGCAAAGGAATGCACCTTGGCTGGTTTCTACTCCTTAGCTTTTATGTAGGGCTTTGGTCACCCACCATCCTATCTGAATTTTAGATGGACCTCATGAGATAGAAGAAAACTTTAACATCTAATGTCTAGAGCCTAAATTTAGAAATTGCATAGGCAGCCTGAGCAGATCTCCTGTTTCCAGGCTGTGCTTTATTCTGAACAAGGAATAAGGAAGACTATGATTCTCTCAGCAAGAGTCTCCCATGCTACATCTCCAGCTTGGGAAGGAATAATGAGGACAGATCCATAGGTCTATTATGAAAAGATTGCAGGAATACAATGCAGGAAAGTTACAGGAGCACTTCCATCCCTGTTGTTCCAGGGAAAATGCATTCCTCTCATTAGCACCAAAACTCGCCTCTTCACCTTTTCCTACAAACATAATTCCTCCTTCCAAACCTGATATTTTTTAATCCAAGTAAATTTGCTGTTTTCTTGAAAACAAAATCTCCTCTGATTATGCAGGAGATGTGATAAACAGGGATTGAGTTATAAACTCTTTTATTCTTATTCTTCTTAATGGATTTTAGCCACAGAAGACCTCACCAATCTGATCTGGTGTATCAGTACCCACCAATAATTCCTGCATTTGAGCTTTCAACTCTAGCTCAGGGAGGATATGCATGCTAGTAGGCTAGAACATTAGGGGAGCAGGTAGATGTACAGAAGACTGCTTCATTTTTAGGCAAGTGAGAGGTTATGTCCAAGGGTTGGTGAGGGAAAGAAGAACTGAGGAAGGCCAAGACCAAAAAGGCAAAACCCGAGGCAAAAACACAAAAACAAAATAATACAAAAAAGGCGATCATCCGCTATGTTTTGTGCTGAAAACTACTCTTGCCCTTTCTGTGAATATCGGAGTATATTTTGTTTTAAATTTGCAACCCATTTTTATTTGTTCATTTGAGATAGGGTCTCACTAAGTTGCCCAGGCTGACCTCTAACTCAAGATCTTCCTGTATGAGCTTCTGAGTCACTGGGATTATAGGTGTGCACACTCTGTCGTAAATTCACAAATCTCATTGAATTGAGAGTTACAATGTTAGAGGCTTTCTTTGCCGCTTGGCCCATCTGATTTTTCTGTTCAAATGCAACTTTACACATAAAGAGGTTATGACCTCTTCATCTCTTTCTCTCCAGGGAGATTCTCAAAAGAGGACACATCATTTCATGTGGGTAACTGAAATCTGTAAGTGTTCCATTTGGCAAAATCATACACATGCTTTACTGTTTTAGAAGAAGAAAGTCTCTGTTTTTGTTTTTTTTTTTTTTCTGTTACATACACAAGCAGGTGATCCACCACTTGGCCAGTTTCACATATATACAACCAGGTATCTATTCAAGGATCAGGATTTTCTCTGGAGGGATGTAGGATGAATTCTGCCAAGCCTTGACTTAACAGAGAAGGGGATGGCTTTAAAATATTTGCTAGAAATTGTTTTGCTTGATTCTTTTTTCATCTTGCATATAAATTATCATGGCATTTTTCTTGGCCATATCATTTAGTGTAAGGCTTCAGTGTAGGTACTGATAATTCCTTCTTAATCATTTCAGTGATTTTGCATGGCTCTGAGATACAATAAAAGGTTGATATTGGTTGGTGCTCTATGATTCAATAAAAGCAAGCTTAAATTAAAAATTAAGATAGCAAAGCTCAAGGTGAAGATTCTAATGACAGCAAAATAAAAGAGGAGAGAAATGAGTCTTATAATTATCTTTGGTATACATTTCTCTGGGTTCTTTTCCCAATTTGGCATTAAATCATATTGGATATTTCTCTTTATATGCTGGGCTTACCATATCCAGGGTGTATTTTACTTCAAAGATTTGTTTGCAAATGAACCCTTGGAAAGCAATTCTCTGGGCTGAGTACAAAGAATCCCAAGAGTAAGAAAACCACTGGCTCATTGAAAGCCCCAGGTGAACCAGGTTGAAATAATGAAGAGCACAGCAGGATGTGGGACAGAAGGGGCCAGAAGCAACTAATGAAGCAAGCAAGAGGAGGAGAGATGGGCCTCCTGGGTTGGTGGGGAAGAAAATAGGCTCTTAGGTCATAGAAAAGGAGGGAATGATGTTAAAGGAGGAAAACACACCTAGGGACTTTCTTTGGGAGGAAAACTGCAGATACAAGGACAAAATTACTGTAGTGTGTGACTCAGAAAATCAGGGGAAGAGAAGAGACTTGTCAAGTCCAGTTATAAAAACATTAACATCAGGAATAGAACTTGAACTGAGACCTGTAGAAACAGGGTAATTTCCCCTGTGCCCTGTGCCTTGCCAGAGAGGAGATGGAAAGAGTCCATCTCATCATCTGAAATTATTTTATGGAGAATCTGTCTTTCTTTAAATAAGCCAAACTATTTTTCCTAATTGCCTGTCACTCCCTTGTGGTGCACACTTTTAATAGTAATGTCTTACAGCTGTACAGTGCTTTACTACCTACAGGGCACTTTCCCATGCATTATATCAATTATTACATGGAATGGAATACTATCCAGCTCTCTGAGGAGATATTTAGAACAACATTGCTTCGGCTCATGAGACAAAGATCCAAGTTCAAATCCAGAAATCAAAATTGATTCTGTGCAAGAACATTGAGAAACACAGGACCGAAATACAAAGGGCTTAAATTCCTGAGAGTGTTCCTGATTCTGGCTGAAGTGGGCACAAGCATGGAATTGTTTTGGCCTTTCTCAAAGAGACCTCTAATTCCTTTTTACACTGAGTGAGACATTCAAAATGGTAAGGGGAGTGCTGTAGTTTGGAGCATAATGTCCCTTAAAGGCCTTTGTATTAAATGCTTGGCCCCCAGTTTGGCACCACTGGGAAGTGATGGAAATTTTAAGATGTGGAGCTTAGTAGGAGGTCTTAGGTCACTGGGACCATGGCCTGGAAAGGGATTGGGGTGCTCCCGTCTCTCTTCCTCTTGCTTTTTGTTTTGCTTCACTGTGCATTCCCACTCAAGGTCCCATCACGATGTACCCCTGCAGGCTAGAAGCAACTGTGAGCCAAAATACACCTTTCCTCTTTTTAAGTTGGTTTATGCTGGGCATCTGTTATAGTGATGCAGACACAGAGACCTTAGTTGAATGATGACTATGACTTGGAAAGGATTAAATATTTAAAACGACTATTAACATTTTGATAGATGGCGAGGTTGGATAACTAATTCAAAAAGGTTGGCAACATCGGGGCATATATTTAGAGTTCATATGATATTATCATTAGGCTCAGAGCCTGAAAATTACACCACTGGGATTTAAATCCTAAATCTATCACATAGCAACTCTGTGTACTTGGGAAAATGACTTTGCCTCTGTGTCTGTTTTCTTGTTGAAATAAGGGAGTAAATAGTGCATTGTTGAGATGATCAACATAAAAAAGAAAGGTGAAATAATTAATTCAGTGTCTGGTACAAAGTAGGTGTCCTTTTCCTTTTTTTCCTTTTCCTTTTTGTACTGGTAATTGAACCCTGAGGCACTTTGCCACCAAGCTACATTCCCAGTCCTTTTTATTTTTACTTTGGAACAGGGTCTCCTTAAGTTGATGAGAGTCTTTCTAAGTTGCTGAGGCTGGCCCCAAACTTGTGATCGTCTTGCCTCATCCTGATCCTCTTACCTCATAACAGAGTTGCTGGTATTATAGTTAAGCACCAAAACCCCTGGATAAGTGTTCTTAATCATTGAGTGATTAATAAAAAGATGTGAAGTTGACCAAATATTTTATTTTTCCTATGTGACAAGGTGATTTGATGGCCAACAGTCATCAAATTCCAACAGTCATTAGTTCTTAAGCTGAGGTGAGCATTAGAATTGTATGTAAGAATTGATCAGGCACATATGGCTGTGTTCCATCCCCAGAGTTTCTGATTCATTGGGTCCGATGAAGAGCTTGATCTTTCAGATTTCTAACAAATTTCCAGGTGAAGTCCATGATGCTAATCCAGGGACTCCCAACCCCTATATATATATGAGTCCCTGGCTTTCATAGTTTTCTTAAAAAATCATCTCAGTTTCTGCTCTGCAACAAAGTTGAGAATCACAAAGAATACCTTAGTTAATGTTAGAGAAGTAGTGTTTGGCATTAAGATGCTCTATAATTATTAGGTAAAGAGGTAGGGTTGAAAAGACAACTTTGGAATAGAAAGAGGCTACTATACAATATTTACACACATACAGAACTGCAGAAGTTAGAGCGAGAGTAGAGAGATTCATTTATAAATTCACCTGGGAGTTGTAGGTAGATAACATATAATTGTTTGCATTTCTATGAGAGCTTAGGGCAACTTTCCTTTTGGAAATTATACTTTGTGTTTCCATCTCTGCATTTCTTGTTGTAAAACTTGATAAAAAAAATAAAAGCTAGTTTTCATCTACAACTTTACCTTGTCTCCTATCCATACACATACCTAATTTTTGCCAGCTATATTTTTTCTATTACACTTCATCTTTTTAATACATATTTTTCTCCAAGAAATATTTTAATAGTATGAGGAAAATGCTTAGAATGTAATGCTACATGTGG
This sequence comes from Callospermophilus lateralis, assembly GCF_048772815.1. Lineage (NCBI taxonomy): Eukaryota > Metazoa > Chordata > Mammalia > Rodentia > Sciuridae > Callospermophilus > Callospermophilus lateralis. Next base: position 99,712,165 of record NC_135306.1, read on the forward strand.
GTAAATTCTGCTCCAATGTATCATATATTTAAATAAATACACAACTCATTGGTAGCTCTGCTCTATTTTCTAAATAAGCATTTTTTTTTAGTTTTGTAATTAGAAAATAAATGTATGTAGGTTCTATAAATGATTCAAAGTTAAGGTTTTTTACTCTTTTTTTTTAAAAACTAAAAACCAGTAGATACATATAAGCAAGAAGACATACCTCATGAAACTTCCAGAGGAGTTTACTTCCAAGTATGATTTCATATTCAATTGAGGTGTTAGGAGACTCATACCTACAGTTTGATGACAACACATAGTGATAAAATAGTTCCTTATCTGTGGTTTCTGTGCTGGAAAAGGGGACAGTTAATGGAACTCAGGAATGTAGGTCACTTGCAAATATCGTTCATTCCACTTGGCCACTGTCTTCCCTTGCTGAAGAAAGTAATTCCATTTTTTTTTTTCAGAGAGGAAACAATTTCTATTTTATTCACAAGTGTCATTTCCACACTCGACAATCATTTGCATTTGGATGGGTCTTTTCCATAGAGCAATGTGGGACTACTTATCCCCTTTAGGTCTACTTTTGCTTAAATGTATGGCTTCCTGGTCATACTAGCTCAGCAATTCTCAGTGTCTGATTCCCACACAATAAAGATTACTGGGGGTCTTATAATTTCTCACACTCCAACTCAAACCTACTAAATCAAACACTTGGGGGATGTGGGCCAGAAATCTTATTTTAATAAGCAGTCCAGGTGATTCTAATCTCTGCTAAAATTTGAGACCCTCTGTTGCATTCAATAAGGTTTCTGGTGTTTGTTCTGAAGTAATCCACCCAAAACTCAGTGAGAAGTTCACTTCAAATGATAGTGCCTTCTAACCTTCTGATTGGTTTGCTTGGAGATCACAGCAGTCTCCACTTTGGGAAGCCCACTTCAGTTGGGTGTAAGTATTACCCGTGTTATATAATAGAAGCTGTAGTTTATTTAGGCCCGTTGTTGGCATACATAGGTAATCCTGGGGTACCCACTTACAAGAGCTCAGGTGCCTGAGACAGCACCTAGCCCAATTGCCAAGCATCAGCATAATGACAGCAGTGACACAAATGCATGCAGACAGTGTTATGTTTCTCCGAAACTGTCCTTGCGATCTGCTGCCATATAATCCAAGACTCTCTTCTGCACTGATATTTGAAACAACCCCTAATGATTTTTCAAGTAAAGTTCAGGAATTGTTTTCTTCAAACTCATATCTATTGCCCAGAAGCTGCAGAGAATCCAGGGCGATGGATTTTAGTAAATTTGTAAGATGATAGTGTGTTCTGCCCTAAATTAGCCTATAAGCTCCATCATTTTCCCTGGACACAGCACAGATCCTGGGATATATTATAGTGCTCAATATGTATTTTGCTAAATGAATGATTAAATGTAGAATTCACAAAGAAATGAAGGGAAAGATCAATGAATAAAAGCAAAGAGATGAAGAAATTCAAAGGACAACTGATCTCTGGACATTTGGCTAATATAGAGGCTTCTAAACTGTTAGAAATTTATATCAGTTGAAGTCTGATCTTAATTAAACCTATCTGTACTTCAGGGAAAGGGAGAATTCATGAGTGGATATTCCTGTGCAGCTGTATGAATTATCTGTAAAAACTTTTAGGCCAAGGCTATTTCTCCTTCTATCCCACTTGCAACAGATTGACAATTATACCCAATCCCAAGCAACTAGCTACAAAAGAAACAGGGGAGACATAAATTCAGGCTGTTCAAATAAATGTTACCCCAACTTAAATGTAATTAGAAAAGGAAATCCTCTGGAAAGATAAGTGAAATCCAAAGGGGGATTTAAATGACTGTTTTGAGTTTATGGGATGTTTGGGATTTTCTTTTTCACTGTATTTGAGAATGACCCTTTAGTACTTGGCAGGGGGTGATTATATCTGAGAAGTGTGAGATCATCCCCTAAAGAGTTGGGTTCCTTGGAAAAATGCAGGGTCTTTCTTGCTGCAAAATTTCCAAATAGTTCTCTAAATGATTCATGAGGAAAATTTTGTTTATTTTGTGGATTTGCAAAACAGCAGCATTTTTTTTTCTTATTAATGAGAATCCCAGATCTTTCCACTGGCTTGTTAAAAGGTACTAAGTGACCTTTTCTTGTGGCTAGTAAGAATGAATAAAGCACACAGATGAGGGGTTATGATTTCTCATTTGATATCTTGTCTGGGGCTAGAGCTCTGTCTACCTGTGGAGATGAATGGAACTCCAGGAACAAACACATCAGGTTCATCAACAAATGGGCTTGAGTTTCCAGTGTCTATTCCACAAGCCTCCAGACACCTTTTGTAAGTAACAAATGATGGAATTAGACACAGTGCCACAATGCAAAAGAATGAAAATAAAAATAAGATTTTACTGTTTTTTTCCTACAGTGACAAAAGAACAGCACCATGCACTCCCACTCACTGAATTTTTACCAGAGTAATTCACATGGGAAGTCTAAAGCTAGTTCTGAAAGGCTTCTTATGCAAAAAGTCCCCTACCTTTCTCTTTTACATGCCTCTGCTCCTTTTCCCAAGAGAAAACTTTGCATAGTATTAATCTCTTTTTTTATTGTTATTCTCTATATTTTAACAAATATGCTTATGTTGCTATTTCATATTTTATTAATTTTAGAATTGACTACCTACTTCCTTTTATGTAGTTACCACTAATATCAATTTTGCAGTCTGTACCAACCTTCCAATAAGCTAGCACAAAGTTTGACTGAAATAGTGACTTACACAAATAGCTCAACAGCTTTTAACTATTACTTTTAATTATTTCTAATTTATAACTTTTCTCTCTTGTTTATTTCATTTTAATCACCCTGTTTTTTCTTTCTTCCTTTCCTTTTTCTTTCTATCTTTCCTTCTCTTTTTGTTTTTGTGATGGGTTCAATATCTTCTGTTCTGAAAAATCATTAATTATAACATATTAAGGGAGTTTTCTTTTGTGTCTCTTGGTGTTTTCCTTTGTCTAAGTTCTTTTATTGATGTTTGTGTCCTCTTTCATACCAGAGGTTTTCTTTAAAGGTCTAAATTCCGGTAGTCCATGCTTGCTCACATCAAAGTCTGCTCATGTTAATGAGCAGATTGGTAGGGCTCACTGGACTGTCTGTGGTTGTGGGCAGCCTCCTGAATTTTGGGCAGAACTAAAAGACAATGAAGTGATGAGTCATCCTTGCATTAGGAGACCTGTCACATCAGAATATGAATGAAGTAAGATCTTTGTCATGGGTTATTCTGTTTTCAGAGAATCTCCTACACCCTTATACAAGAGATATGGATTAGATAGGAAAATATATGCCTGCCAGAAATCTGAAAGTGAGATGAGGGAAGGGTCCTGAGGTTCTCTGTGTAAATTATTTTCACCATTTGGGGCCTCATACATCACTCATGCTATCTTCTGTCTTGATGCCTGCAGTAGGCTCTTTCTATTTATCCAGATGATAGTTATTCCCACATTAGGATATGGTGAGGCTTAGAGGTTCCTGGATACACAGCAAACGGGAAAGTGTCTGAGGGATTGCCCAGTACAGAGACTTAATTTTTTTTTGTTGTTGTTGTTAGTGTTTATTTATTTATTTAGGTATCAGGGATTGAATCCAGGGGTGCTTAACTACTGAGCTGCACTCCCCGGCCCTTTTTATTTTTCATATTGAGACAGGAACTCACTAAGTTGCTGAGGCTGTTTTGAATTCTAAGCCTCTTTGCTTCAGCCTCCAGAACCTCTGTGCCCCTGCACCCAGTTAGTACAGCAACTTTAAAGTGAAACCCCATCCTCACCTATCCTCCATCACTTCTGTGACACTTGGTGTTTCCAAAGGATGAGCAGAGTTCAGGGTCGTGTAGGAACCACCAGTTGCTTCATCAGTCTTCCCCACAAGCAAATCACAAGCTGTATCTCCCTTTACTCTAGTCATGCGTTCTGATGTATTCTGTCTTCCAAAAATAATAATAATAATAACAACAGTTGTAACTTGCTCTCCCATAGTGGTTCCCCTTTTGAAATTCTTTAGTCATTGCTTAGTGGGGTTTGGAGAGGAGAGGAAGATAGATGAATTTCATCTGCTATGTTTAAGTGGAAAGTCATGATAGGATCTTAATTAGGTCTTATTATTACTTATGCCTACATTTATAAATAATATTATTGAGTAATACTGACTAAACATTTGAATTGAAGAACACAGGAAACCTCACCAAGATAGAAGTGCAGTGTTTTCTTCTTGAAATATGTGAAATAATAGCTTACTTAGAATTAACAGAAAAATTAAAACCAATGCTGGTAGTGGGGACAAGAATTGCCCAGAGATAGTTCTACTCTCATGCTTGAACTCCAAAAACCTTTAAAAATTTTGGGACTTATACTTTGGAAAGTATAAAGCAGACTGCCTGGAAAATGATAATAGTTAAAAGAAGTGGCAACATTAGCCATATTTTTGTCACAGCAACAATAGTAGTTATTCTGGACTGAGGTTGCTAGATTGAACAAAAAAGAACACAAATGCCCCATTGAAATTCATTTCAGAAAAATAATATTTTAATTTGGGTCATACTTGTACTTAAAAAAAAAAAAAAAAACTCCTTGTTTATCTGAAAGTCAAATTCAATTGGATGACCAGCACTTTTGTGGCAAGCCTTTTTTACAGATCTCCTCTCCAAACCAATACCTAGGGAAACCTGTCCCCCCTCATCCACGCAGAGGATTAGAATCTTCCTTCTAGAAGAGATGGCCCAGAAATGTTCTGGACATAGGGCCTTCACACCCAACCAAGCACTCACTGTCAGAGGGGGCTGGCAAGAAGGCTCCAGTGGGAAGGTGAGCCCCCTCCTCAGCACACCCAGTCTCCTTCCCCTCCAGGGCTCCACCAGGAAAGGAAACCAGGTCCACAGTGCTCTGATGGGAGATGATCTTGGGTATATTTTGATCCCATTAGATCAAGAAGCTCACCACTTAAACCTACACCCACCAAGTAGCTTCTCAAGGAAAACAGAACTTTCAAGAGTTTTTTGGTAGCTCATTCTTTAGACATTAACCATCAGCTAAGGAACACCAGATATTTAAGGAAAATCTTTCATATAAAGGACAAAGATCAAAAAAAAAATTAAAAGGGGAAACAGGAAGAGAGAAAAGCAATAAAAGGATCAGACAAAATCTTAAGAGATGTGTAGTCTTCAGAGAGATAAGATTCAATTTATTGATCCTTGAAATAAGAAGAAAATGAGGTAGAGAAAAGAAGACTCAGAACAAAAACTCTTGAAATTAGAAGTATGAGAGCAGATATGAAAAAACTCAATTCATGCTTGGAGATGAAATCCTAGCAAGTAAAAAAAATAAAATAAAATAAAGCTTTGAAAATCTAACAAATGATAAGAAAATCATATTTCTCCTATAGTCAATGATAGAAGTAGAAAGAACAGAACAAATCAGAACAAAAGAAGTTTAAGATAAATGAATGAAGAATGTAAAATTAGTAAAGTTTCCCAGAACTAAAGAATAGAAGTTTCTTAATTAAATGGACTTAACATGTACCCAGGTTAAGTCCTGAAACAACAAAAGAATAATTTCAAAATATATTGCTGTTAAGTTTCAAAAATCTTGAGAAGATTCTAAAGGTTTCTGGATAGGAAAAAAAAAGAGTGTAAAAGTGTCACATATGATCAGGAATTATACTTCTTAACATTAATATTAGAAGATAGAAAAGGATACAACAATGTTTTCACAATTCCAAGGAAATACTAATTTTCTAACTGGAGTTTCCTACAGCTGAACTATGAAAAAGTATGAAGTGAAAATACAGTTTTAGATGTGGGAGTACTAACAAATATTTCTCCGAAGTGTTTTCTAAGGAGGCTACTGAAAAAAAAAGTTTCAGCAAACTGAGGAGGCAAATCAAGAACAAGGAAGATGTGACATCCAAGAAACAAAGAATCCAACAAAGAGAAGAAGGGAATTCCCACATGATTAACAACCTGGGGACCACCGGTGGAGACTGAGCCTGACCAGCACCAGACCCATTTGAAGAAGACAGGCCTCCTGGATCCAGGTCTCTAAGAAGCAAAAGTATATAATTTGGGGAGGTGGGATATTTACACTGCTGAGTGAATGTTTGGATATAAATACTAGGTCCCTGGAAAACAGAGGGAGAGAAGATTGATTCAATTTTTAACACAAGGGAAAATATGAAGCAGGTCTAGGAAAGGAAATATAAACCTAAATATCCTAAAGGAAAGTTATATTGTATACTAGATGGGTCAGCAGTAAATCATATTTAAGAACTATATTTTTAAACTAAAAGTCATAGCAGAAGTTTATTGAGAAGATGTGAGAAGAGACAGGATTTGAGAGTATGTGGTTAAGAATATTTGTGTCTTTGTGTTTAAATAGTTAAAATAATGTAAAAGCCACTCTTTTACAAATATAAAGTCAGTAGAACCTACAACTTTAAAAAATAGGGATTAGAAGTGATTAAATGTTCTAAAATATTGAGACTCATACTAGAAAAGAATATCTAAGTGTTAAAAAATTATGTGTATCTGGGAGTTGAAGGTGTGGAGGGGAGAAATGGGCAACTGCTTTTTAAATTATACACTTTTGATAACTTTTATTTTTCAAAGATCTGAGTGAAAACTATATAAAATAATGTGTGCATATATTTGATTGAATATATACATTTTAATCTTTAAAACAAATATTTTATCTTTTGAACAAAGATCTATTTGGAGTTTAACAAGCCTGCAGTCTTTAAGATGCACACAAAAAAGGAAAGTTTTCAGAAATCACTTCATTAGAGAGAGAGAGAAAGATCTATATGGACCTGGCAGTGTAATTATACTAATGCATGAGTCCAAGTGAGGGATGACATTCTCTGAAGTTTTCCATTGACTGGTGAACAAATGCCCCCAGATCCTCAGAACCCACTCTAAATGGTAGTAGAGAAACAGCCAAGGCTGTCTTTTAATGACCTCCTCCTCCATCTAATTCATGAAACTAGGTATGAGTTTCAGATTTCTTGGTTCAAACTGACTTTGAAACGTTGCTAATAAAATAATTTGCTCTAGAATGATGATGAATATAAAAGGCCATGATTGACAACTACAAAAATTAGATCAAATCAGGCTTGTAGGCAATATACTGGGATTTCAGAAGTAAGGAATCCATTGATGCTTGGAAGAGCTAAGATAAAACAATTTGAAGGAAATGCCATGTTACACAGCAGGTAATAAAGTTTATTGGAACTCATTAGGTTAAGAAGTAAAGTAGGAATTATAGTTCCTAAAGAGGTTTAAATAAATTCATAGATGACTGATCTGTAATGGGTTATTAATGAAAATTGGATTGTGTTTTCAAGCTAATCTTGCAAGTTGATGCTAAGAAAAACAGTAATAACAACATAAGTAGCAACAATAAAAGTAATAATACCATTTATTGAGTGCAATTCACTATTCCAGGTACTTTATATTATCTTGTTTAATTCCAGAATAGCACATAAGCTAATTATGATTCCCCACAGTCTGCACCTGAGAACAAGTCTGTGATAAATTAATGATAGGCATCAGATTTTAACCAATCCAAAGATGTTATTCAAACCTCTCATACTTGCTGTCATACTTGCTGGCCCAAGAGCACATGCTGGGTCCAGGTCTGATCTGCATTTCCTTGCTCTCAATGTATTTATTAAGGTGCAAGTTGTTAAGTGGAGATGAAGACATAAAATGGACCACATGAATTCTGAGCAGTAGATGCAGGATGGTTATAAATCCTGGTATTCCTGGGAAAGAACCAGAGTAACTGTTACCATAGCCCACTTTATTTTTTTTGTTTACTGTGATTTTTATTGATGTATTATAATTATATATATATATAATAGTAAGATTCATTCTGCCTGTTCATGCATGCACACAACATCATTTGATCCATCTCATTCCCCAGAACCTTCCTTCTCCCTCCCTTCGTCTTCCCTGCCCATCCTCTTACGCAACTCTTTTGATCTCCCTTCTATTTTCAGTATTGTTATTTTAATTATTGTGTTATAATTATATATCACTATACACACATATACGTACACATACAGATTCATTCTGGTACAGTCCTACATGTCCATACACAGCATCATTTGGTAGAGTTGATTTCCCAGTCCTTCCCTGAGTGCTCCCTTCCTCTATCCCTCTCAATCCTCATATTCCCTTCCTTTACTTAATTCATCTTCCTACTATTTTCATGAAAACACCCCTCTTTTTTGAACTCCCCCTTTCTCCCCTCTTTCTGTAGCTGTAGCCTTCTTTACGTTTTAATTATCCAGATTTAGAAAGAAAATTTATGGTCACCCTAAGTATGTCTGAAGAAAAAGGAAAATTAGAATATGTAGGGACTAAGTGAGCAGATATACTGAAGGATTTATTATGTAATATGCAAAATATATTCTCAACACAGGGAATTTTCTCAAAATATGAGGCCCTGGGACCCTTAGTACATCATGTCCTTGAGTATTAATGTGACCCCAAAATTCCTTGGCTTCCTCCATTGCACATGTGTATCTTCCTTCTTGTTCAGGAAGAACCCCAAATTCCAACAACATTAAAACCAACTATGTACCAGTGTCCCATAGGTAAGACACCTGTAAAAACATAAACTGAGCAACGAAGTTACCATAAGTAACTTCAAATATATTTAAATATATTTGTGGCTCAAGTTTTTATAGGTTTTGTACATGTGGGATGCTGGGACATAATGGGTTATTCAAGTTATTCATTCGTTCAACTCCCGAAAATACATTAAACAAATTTCATAATGTCTGCATCCATACCACTAAAAACAAAACTCTACCCTACTGAAAGAGTCCATGAGGCGTCTGCACTCCTGTTTCCATCCTACACTAAGGGCATACAGCCAAGTTCCATGATATATGTCTCTTGGTTTAGCTCATCCCATTTTTCAAAGTAGTGATGTTACTTATTTGAAAAATGGCGGATTTTGTCTGCATGTAGTTTTAGTTTTTTAGTTTTTTTTTAGTTTTAGTTTTTTTCTGCTTCATTTTTCATGTTAATTTGTTTGAACATGTCATTATCTTAATATGCTTTCAAAAGTTAAAACTACACAAAAATTTGTATTTGGAAAAATCCCACTCTTCCTTTATTCCTCCACCATCTACTTGTTCTGTCCTGTCCCTTTCCATACACACCCCATGCCCCTTGTTGGGTAACAAATTTCATTATTTTTCAATTATCTTTACTGTTTATTTTAATGAAAATATGCACTTTGTTGTTTTTCATTGGAAAGCATAAAATATTGTTTTATACAGAGCTCCCTCTATCTTCTTTTATAGCTACATAATATAGCACTCTGTGTACAACCCACATTTTATTCAGTTATCTGACCTTTACCATATAGATAGTTTCTAAGTATTCTATAGTTAAAGATTAACACTGCAATGGATTATCTTGGAATAATTGTTAGATGTGTATTTTATAGGAAACTTTTAGAAGTGGGGTTCTTGGTTCAAACGTTAAATATGTGTGTAGGTTTGTTAGATTCAGAGGAACCTCCTCCTCCCCCCTGTAGATATCATACTAATTTGCATTCCCAGTGCCTTGTAAGAGAGTGCCTGTTGCCCCACAAACTCACCATTATATTGCCAAGAGTTCGGACTTTTGACGTTCAAATAGATGAGAGATGGTATACCAGTATAATTTTAATTTGCAATTTTAAAAATTATGAATCAAGTTGAATGCTTTACATATTCTAAGGCATATGTGAACATATTTTTTCCTATATTTTGCCTATTTTTTTCTATATTTTGCCCATATTTTCAGCTTTATTTCATTTTAAAAGATCTTTACATATTAGAGGTATTAGCTGTACATCTAAAATACATGTTACTAACATATTCTTATTTGTCTTTGCTTATTGTATTTTTAATCATGCATAATCTATTTTTTACTTTTTGTCAAATTATCAATCTATTGCATTCATTTCTATCATTGATATAAAGCTTTCCTATATAACCATGTTATAAATTAAAAACTATTCATTTAATAATGTTTTCTTCTAATAGTTGAATTATTTCAATGTTTTACATTTAATATTAATCCATTTGGAACTTTTTCCCATATATGGTATGAAAATTTGATCTCTTTAAATGTTTCCATACATGTTTCAAAATTCTCTATCCCACAGTCTATTCTATGATTTGAGGTATCATTGTTATATATCAGAGTTTTACATGTAGTGTGGCTATTTCTGGACTTCCCATTGTATTTGGTTTCTATGGCCATTTATTCATAAGCTAGTAAACACTATTCTAATTATAGTTACTTTAATAGATGTTTTATCATCTATTAGGGCTACTTGCTCCATATCTTTTCCTGTACTTACTAGTTATTCTTGCATGTATATATATTTTTTTCACCTGGACTGTTATCAATTTGATTAGTGCTTCAAAAGTTGTATTTTAAAATTGTGGTTATATTAAGTTTATAAATTGACTTAGAAAGAAATGTCGTTTTGATGATGTTGAATCATACTAATTAAAAAAAAAAGATATCTTTCCATTTATTCCAATCTACCTTGTATCAGTCAGGTCTGTACAACAGTCTTCTGCATGTAAGTTTTGAACACTCCTAGTATTTTATCATTTATTTTATTATAAATGGAATTTCCTCTTTTACTATGTTTCTGATAAGTGACTATTAAAATATGTAAATTCTACCAATTTTGAATGTTAATTTTACAGCATGCTGCCTGGCTAGGTTTTTATTGTTGCAGTGTGTTTTGTCCTTGTTTCTCTAGGGATTCTTCATGTCATCTACATATAGATATAGTTCTCTCTTTTTACAATTCAATTTAATGCCTCTATAGCTTCTCTTATTTCTTAACATTGTTTAAACACTGCTGTAGGGATCCTTTGCATTCTTCCTAAATGTGGATGCTGCTCTTCTCAGTTTTTTTTTTTTTGTTGTTGTTGTTGTTGTTATTGTTTGTTTTTTTAGGAATAGGTGTTGAATTTTTTATCAAAGGATTTTTCAGCATCTCTAAAGATAGCCTAATGATTTGTTTCTTTGAACTACTAGTATGGTAAATTATTTTAATAAATTTTCTAGTATTATAACCATCTTTAGTATTATAAACCCCACTTGGGAATAGTATATATTTAATAAGAACATTTATTGAGCTATTTATTAATATTTTATTTAGTGGTTTAATCAATATTTATAAATATTTGTCCTTAATTTTCTTATTTTGTACCATCCTTATGGGTTTAGGAAACATTATAATAACTATTCTTTAAAAAAAATTGGATGTTGTCCTTTGTTTTCTATACTCCAAAGCACTTTAGTTCGCATTAGGATTATCTGGTACACAGAGATTTAATGTAACTACTCTACTGAATTTTATTAGAGTAGTTTCTTAACATTTTCACTATTTACTGTGTGGGAATAATGTTCCAATTTTATATAATTAATCTCTAAGAAATTATCTAATTAAGTATAAATATCATCTGCATGTGTGAAGAATCCCATAATTTTAATGCTATGTCAAAGATTATTTATTTCTTCTGTTACATATTTACAAGATTTCCCGTTAGTTTGATTAAATTAGGTAGTTTTTCTATTCTTAATATTCTATCAATTTTTTCATAAAATCAAAATCTTCCATATATTTCTTTTATTTATTTTTTCCTTTGTTCTTACTAAATTCTGACTTAACTACTTTCTACCATGTACTCTTTTGGGTTTACTATTTTATTCTTATACTTATGTCTTAGAATATCCTAGAATTGGAATCCTAGTGTATGTAGCCTTTTTTTAATATTTATTTTTTTAGGTGTAGATGAACACAACACAATGCCTTTATTTTTTTTTATGTGGTGCTGAGGATTGAACCCAGGTCCCGCCTGTGCTAAATGAGCTCTCTACCGCTGAGCCACAATCCCAGCAGCTATATGTAGCCTTTTAATAAACGTTGTTTCACTTAGTAATATTCATTTAAGTTTCTTCCATATCTTTTTATAACTACATATCTCAAGTTTTAGCACTAAATGATATTTAGTCATATGGATATGACTCAGTTTATTTGTTCATTCACCTACTAAAGAATCTATTGGTTGTGTCCAAGTTTTGGCAATAATCTATATTAACTATGTGTTGACATAAATAATAAGTTAAGCTAGGCATGGTGGTGCACACCTATAATCCCAGCAGCTTGGGAGGCTGAGGCAAGAGGATTTTGAGTTCAAAGCCAGCTTCAGCATCTTGAGTTCAAAGCCAGCTTCAGCAACTAAGCAAGGCCCTAAACAATTTAGCTAGACGGTTTCTCTCTCTCTCTCTCTCTCTCTCTCTCTCTCTCTCTCTCTCTATATATATATATATATATATATATATATATATATGTCTGGATATGTGACTCAGTGATTAAGCACCCTTGGGTTCAATCCTTGATACCAAAACAAAAAAAAGAAAGAAATCAGTTAATTTGTATAAATATTAGGGAGCACAGTTTCTAGATCAAGAATGTGTTTAGTCTTGAAAATAGCTACCAAACTGTCTTCCAAAGTGGTCATATAACTTGGCATTCTCACCAACAATGAAGTGTACGTGTAGCTCCATATACTTGTAATCATTTGATGTTGTCGGAGTTTCAGAATTTTTATATTCTGATAAGTGTGTAGTTATATCTCATTTTATTAACTTACCATTCCGGAACGATATATTTTTACTTGCCCTCTGTTTACCTTCTTTGTTAAAGTGTCATTTAAGATATTTTGAATATTAAATGTAATTTATTTTTTAATTGTTGAATTTTAGAAGTTCTTCTTATATTTTAGAAACACTCCCTTATCAGATGAGATTTTTTCAGTCTATGGCTTTTCTTCTTATACTCTTTACATGGCCTTTGCATAGCAATTATTTTAACCTTAGTGAAGCCCAGCTTATCAATTATTTCAAGCCTTTCTTCTTATATCTAAAAAGTCATCACCATAACCAAAATCATGTAGATTTTGTTTTATATTATAGGATTCCTTCATTTTTTTTTAATGTGGATATCTAGTTGTTTGAGCACTACTTGTTGAAGAGACTATCTTCCCTCCATTGAATTGCTCTTGCTCCTTTGTGAAATATCAGGTGACTATATTTATGTAGATCTATTTCTGGGCTATCTATTCTATTCCATTGATCAATTTACCCAATCTTTGGTAAGTACCACATTCTGAACTACTGCACTTGAAAATAATTCTTAAATTTGAGCTGTATCAGTTCTTACATTTAGTCTTATTTCAAAACTAACTTGGCATTTCTTGGTCTTTTGCTTCTCTATATGAATTTAAGAATCAGTTTGTCAATATCCACCTATGACTTGCTGTGATTTTCATCAGGATGACATCAAATAAAAGAAAGTTTGTAAGACAAATACCTGGATCATATTGAGTCTTCTTGCCTGTGAATAACAACTATCTTTATTTCTTTGAGTTTCTTCATCAGAGTTTTGTTTTTATTCTGTTATGGATCTTATGTGTTATGTTATGAGATTTGTATCTAAGGATTTCATTTTGGTGGTATTAATATAATAGTAAGCTATTTTTAATTTCTGGTTTTACTTGTTCATTGTTAATATATAGAAAAGTGATGGATGTTTTACAAAGGATATCTATTTCATCTAGATTATAGATTATAGTTGAATCATACCCTATAAAATTGCTTTCATTTTTTATTATTTCAGGAGTTTTTTAAATAAATTATTTGAATGCTCTTCTTAGACTCTCATATCATTTGTGAAGTAATTCAGCTTTATTTCTTCATTCACAGACGTTGGGATTGTATCTCCTTTTCTTAATTTGCCAAATTGTTTATGGCTCTCAGTACAATATTGAAAATAATGGTGAGAGGTGACATCCTCTTCTTTTCCCTGATATTATCAGGAACACTTCTAGTTTTTTTTTATCATTAAATGAAATGTGTTACATATATGTTCTTTATCATGTTGAGAAAGTTCTTTTCTTCAGAAGAGTTTTTAATCATGGATAGGTATTGGGTTTCATCAACAAAATCTCCACCTATTAATTTTACTTCTTTAGTCTGTTGATGTGTTTTACATTAGTTGGTTTTCAAATGTTGAGGCAACTTTGAATACCTGAAATAAATTCTCCTTGAGTGTTGTATGTAATATCCTTTTCACAGAGTGTTGCACTTGGTTTACTAGTATTTTTACATTCATGTATGCATTTATGTTCATGAGAAATATTGTTCTGTAGTTTTCTTCTAATGTCTTTGGGGTTCACATTATGGTAGTGCTGGCATAGAATGTCTTAGGAAGTATCCCCTTTCTCTAAGTGATGTAATTTTTTCCTCAAATAAACATTTGGTAGAATTTATGAGTAAACTCATTTGTACCTGGTAATTTATATTTTGGGAAGTTTTAAATTAATGATTCAATTTATTTAATATATATTTGCCTATTCACTTTATTTCTTCTTGCATGAGTTTACACATAGTGTGTCTTCAAAGGATATCTATTTCATCTAGATTAGCAAATGTTTGGGTGTACAGTTGTTTATAACATTTCTTTATCTTTTTAATGTCACAGGATCTGCAGCATTTTTATCTATTTCATTTTTGACATTAGTAATGTGTATTTTTTTCTGTTTTGTTTTAAGTGTGCTAGAAGCTTATCTCTTCTATTTATCTTCTTGAAGACAAGTTTTGCTGTTTTCAATTTCATTGATTTCCGCTCTAATTTTTATTTCTTTTCTTCAGTTCACTTTGGGGTCAATTTACTCATCTTCTATAGTCTCTTAAGGCATAAACTTGGAAGATTTGATTTAAATCTTTCTTCTTTTGTAACACATGTACTCAATGCTATAAATTTCCCTCTAAGCACTGCTTTTACTGTGTTTCAGATTTTGATAATTTTTTTTCCTTTTTATTCAGTTCAAAAATTTTTAAATTTTTTTGAAACTTCTTTTTTTGACTTGTCACTTTAGAAATATGTTGTTTAATCTATGTGCTTTTTGAAAATTTCTAGCTAACATTCTGCTATTGATTTCCAGTTTAGTGGCATTGTTTTATGAAAGCAGACAATGAATAATTTCTCCTTAAGCTTGTTAAGATGTGTTTTATGGTCCAGAATATTATCTATATTGATGTACACTTCATGTGAGCTTGAAGAATGTGTAATCAGCTGTCTTTGGATAAGACAGTCTATAGATGTCAATTATATCCAGCTGATTGATGGTGCTTTTGCATTCAACTCTGTCTTTACTGATTTCTTGACTGCAGGATTTGTTCATTTCTGATATAGGAGTGTTCAAGTGTCCAATAATAATAGTGGACTTGTCTAATTCTTCTGTAGTTTTATCAGTTTTTGACTCACACATTGAGATGTTCTGCTATTAGGCACATACATATTAAGGATTATTATGTCTTCCTGCAGTATTGATTCCTTTATTATCATGTAATGCCTCTTTTTATCCCTGATAACATTTCTTCCTCTGAAGACTGCTCCATCTGAAATTAATATAACTACTCCTGCTTTCTTTTGGTTAGCAGTAGCCTAATATATCTTCCCTCATCTCTGTATTTTCAATTTAATGTGTCTTTATATTTAGTGTGAGTTTCTTGTAGACACAGGCATTTTGTTTTTGATCTTCTCTGGCAATTTCTGTTTTTTAATTAATGTCTTTTGTCCCTTGACATTTAAACTGGCTATTGCTATAATTGTATTAATATTTGCCAAATTGTCAGGCAAGATGGTGCAGGCTTGTAATCCCAGCAACTTGAGACATTGAGACAGGATGACCACAAGTTCAAAATCAGCCTCAGCAAAAGTGAGGCTCCAAAAATTGAGACCCTGTCTCTAAATAAAATACAAAATAGGGCTGGGAATGTGCCTCAATGGCCAAGTGTCCCTGAATTTAATTCCTGGTGTCCCCCCAGCCCCCACAAAAAAATTGCCCAATTGGTGCTTTCTATTTTTTACCTTTTTTACTTCTATTTTTGCCTTTCATTCTTTTACTAACTTTTATAGTTTCAACTAAGCATTTATATAATTAGATTTTTTCTACTTTCTTAAGCTTCCTTTTTCACTTTGTTTAATGTTTGTTCTAAAGTTTGCAATATACATTTTCAATATAAGTCTACTTTGAAACTCTTATCACATCATGTATACTAAAAATGTTTTATAATAAAGCAATTATAATTTCTTCTACTAATTCTTCTATCATTGGCATCACTCATGTCACTTACCCTAAGCATATATAAACATACATAAACATGTGTGTTTACAAACACAAATAATCATACATCAATAGATATTTGGGGTTTTTTCCCATTATTTTAAATAAATAATTATCTATTATGTAAGTGGAAAATAAGAAATTTAAATCATTTCACCTGTATGTATTCATTCTGTGATGTGCTTATTTTATTTTGTATTCAGTTTTAAATTTCCAGTCTGTATAATTGTTCTATATAAAGAATTCCTTTTAACATTTATTGAAAAAAAGGGGGGGGTCTACTGAAAACAAATTTCTTCAATTTTTCTTTGTCTGAGAAAGTTTTATTCCTCTCCTTCACTTTTAAAGGATAATTTTATAGTCTTTAGCATTCTAATTGGTGTTTTTATCTCTCAATACCTTAAATATTTCAATCCACTCTCTTACTTGCCCAGCTTCTGAAGAGAAGTGAGATATAATTCTTACCTTTGCTTCTCTATAGGTAAGGTGGTAATTTTATTTCTGACTTCTTTTAAGTTTTTTTTTTTCTGTTTTTTTTTTTTTTTTTACTTCATCCAGTTTGAATATTATATGTTGAGGTGCAGTTTTTTTCTGCTTTTGGGGGTTGTTTTTTTGAATTTATTGAATTTGGAGTTCTCTGTGCATCCTAGATCTGCAGCTTGTTAGCTAATAATTTGGAGAGATTATTAGTCATTCTTGTTTCAAATACTTTTTTCTCTTTCTCCATTTTCTTCTGTTATTCCCATAATTCATATGCCTTTTGTCATTGTTTTACAGTTCTTGAATATTCTGTTTTGTTTTGTTTTAAGATTTTTTCCCCCTATCTTTCTTTGATTTTCAGTTTTGGAGGTTTCTAGTAAGAAACTTTAAGCTCAGAAGTTATTTTTATGAATTGGTGTTTAAGTCATTAATGATCCATCAAAGACATTTTTCATTTCTGTTACAATATTTTTTATCTCTAGCATTTTAAAAATTCTTTAAATTTTACATCTCTCATCTTAAATTATCCATCTGTTGTTGTATATGGTCTACTTTCACCTTTAACTGCCCCACCCAATGTTGGTCGCAGCATTTTAAAATACCTGGCTTTATAACTCCAACACTCTTGCCATAGCTGAATCTGGATTTGGTACTTGTTCCACTCCTTCAAACCATCTTTGAGTATGCCTTGTAATTTTGTTGTTCTTGTTGAAAGCTGGGTGTGATCTATTGAGTAAAAGGAGCCCTAGAAAGTAGATCTTTGGCAATATGGTAAGACGTAGGGGGAGCGACAGTGGTTAACAACTGTATGTTTGGGTGTCAGTCTTTTAACAAGTCTTTGGCCCTGTACCACAGCCTTCATAAGTATTTCTGTCCACCTTTCCTGAAGTGGAACAGGATGATTGGAGGGAAACAGATCTGGGGAGTCCCCAGGCTCTAATTTAGTTAGATTCTAATAAAACTACAGCAGGTTAGACTCTGGCTACATAGTTTCTCCCGAATTCAAGTCTTGATATAAAGTACAAAACACTCTGGTGTATTTCACAATGGTTTTTTTCCTCTTCCCCTTCTAGAATAATCTTTCTTCAACCTTCATTGAGGCCATGCTCATGGAGGTAAACTCATAAAAGCATAGGGTTTCCCTTATGGCTAAATTCCCCTTGAAATTGCAGCTCTCAACCTCATCCACATTCAAACTGACACAGTTTATGAAATATAGCTCAGATTTTCCCACTTTGCACTGTTTCCCAAAATGGTTTCTACTATTGAGTTTTCCTCCCATAATTTGTGCTTCTCTTTATCTGACTGTTCATTTCTCCAATTTAGGAGCCTGTGTTGGATGTAAATAACATTGCTGATCTTTTCAGTTTGTTCAGTTCTTTACTTACTGCTAAAATCAAATGACGTCAGGTTTGGTGGCACACTCCTATAATCCCAGAGGCTCAGGAGGCTGAGACAGGAGAATCATGAGTTCAAAGCCAGCCTCAGCAACTGTGAGGTGCTAAGCAACTCAGTGAGATCCTTTCTCTAAATGAAATACAAAATAGGGCTGGGGATGTGGCTCAGTGATCAAATGCCCTTGAGTTCAATCTCTGGTTAAAAAAAAAAAAATTGAATGACAACTTCTAATCTCCTTACATGCCAAACCAAAAACAGAAGTTAAGTGTTATCCATATTTACTCTATTTTTTACACTGAGTTTGTATAGAGTTAATTTGATACTTTTATTTGTTGTTTTTTTCTATCTCAAGGTATTTTATGGATAAATTTATCTTTCTAAAAATATATATTCCAGGCATTCAAGATCCTTAATTTCTCCTTTATCATTCAGGAGAAACCACCTCTGGATCAGATCAAATACACAACTTTTCTATAGCCAGTTCTATGAAAAACCATATCCCAGATCTGTGCTCATTTTTTCTTCTTTTGCTTTTCCTTCATTGTTTTTGTTTACATTTAGTATTGGATTTCTTCTTTTCTGAGGTGATTCATTTATTTGTCTGCTCTGCTCTCCTCTTTCCCAGTAGTCTTTAAACTTTTCTATGTCTTCATACCACAAGTTTTTAGGGTTGCAGTGGCAGGTCTTTTGTAAATTATCAGTAGTTTATCCAGTGAATAGACATCTTAAATACCTTGTTTCTGTAAACATGCAGAATACATAGGTCACAGTGACTTCATTTCTGTCTGTTCACAGTGACTTCATTTCTGTCCATTGTTGATCTTACAGTTTTGGGAGAAGATGTGTGGAAATGCTCAGATTTAGGGAGACATCACTCTGCTCAAAAGCAGTAAACTTGAGGAACAGTTAGAATTTTAATAGAAATGAAAGATCACACACCCTGTATAGATGAAAATTTGAAAGCAAAACTGTGAAACAGTGTAAATTTGAAGAAATATATTAGAAATAATTTGATACTCTTGTAGAATGTACTACCTAAAAATTGTTTCATGATAAAAACTGGGAAGTGCTATTGAGTGTAGAACTTAAAGAAGCTGCAGTACTATGCTGAAAAGAATGGAATTTATTTTTTATGCAAAGAAGAGTCTAAAATGGTTTGGGGAATGATTGCATGTTGGTTTAGTGCTATACAGTTTGTTTTTGCAAGTAAGCTAAAATATGCAATAGAAAAACTAGGAATAGTAGGAACATATCTCAACATCATAAAAACTACATATACTAAAACCAAGGCCAGCATCATTCTAAATAGAAAGCATTCCCGCTAAATACTGGAACAAGACAAGGATGTCTTCTTTCACCACTTCTATTCTATGTCATCCTTGAAACTCTAGCCAGAGCAATGACATTCTTAACAGAAATAGAAAAAGCAATCATAAAATTTATTTGAAAAAATAAGAGACCCAGAAGAGCCAAAGCAATCCTTAGCAAGCAAAGTGAAGCAGGAGGCATCACAATACCAGACCTTAAACTATACTACTGAGCAATAGTAACAAAAACAGCATGGTATTGGCACCAACATAGACATATAGACTAATGGCACAGAATAGAAGACACAGAGAAAAACCTACACAAATACAGTTATCTCATACTAGACAAAGTTGCTAAAAAAATTCACTGGAGAAAAGATAGCCTATTCAACAAATGGTGCTGGCAAAACTGGAACTCTATAAGTAGCAAAATGAAATTAAACCTCTATCTTTCACCTTGAACAAAAATAAACTCAAAGTGGATTAAAGACTTAGGCACTAGAACAGAGACCCTGTGCCTAACAGAAGAAAAAGTAGGCCCAAATCTTCATCATGTCAGCCTAGAGATCAACTTCCATAACAAGACCCCTAAAGTGAAAGAAGTAAAATCAAGAATCAATAAGTTGATTCTATATAGAATTAAAAAGTTTCTTCTCAGCAAATGAAACAATAATGTGAGGACAGAGCCTACAGATTGGGAAAAAAATCTTTATTACATGCACCTCAGATAAAGCATTAATCTCTAGGATATATAAAGAACTCAAAATACTTAACACTAAAAAACAAACAACACAATAAATGGGTAATCAATCAATAAGTAAATCAATAATTTCACAGAAGAAGAGATACAAGTGATCAACAAATATATAAAAAGTGTTCAACATCTCTAGCAATTAGAGAAATGCAAATCAAAACTTCACTAAAATTTCATCTTACTCCAGTCAGAATGACAGCCATAAAGAATACAGTAAATGTTAGTGAAGTTGTGGGGAAAAGGTACATTCATACATTGCTGGAGGGGCTGAAAATTGGTATAATCACTGTGGAAAGCAGTATGGAGATTCCTCAGAAAACTTGGAATGGAACCACCATTTGACCCAGCTATCCCACTCCTCAGTTTATACCCCAAAGACTTAAAATCAGCATACTACAGTAGTACAGTCACATCAATGTTTATAGCAGCTCAATTCACAATAGCTAACTATGGAACCAACCTAGGTGTCCTTCAATAGATGAATGGATATAGAAAATGTGAGATATATATATTCAATTAAATATATATATTCAATTAAATTAAATATATATACTCAATTTAATATATATTAAATTATATATAATTTAATATATATTAAATTATATATATATATATATATATATATATATATATATATATATATATTCATTCAATGGACTATTACTCAGCTTTAAAGAAGAATAAAATTAAGGTATTTGCCAGTAAATGGATGGAGTTGGAGAATATCATGCTAAGTGAAATAAACCAGTCCCCCCAAAACCAAAGGCTGAATGTTTTCTCTAATACATGGATGCTAATTCACAATAAGCAGGGGTGGCTAGAGAAGAATAGAGTTACCTTAGATTAGGTAGAGGAAAGTAATGGGAGGGCATGGCAGGGCATGTGAGGATAGAAAGGATAGTAAAATGAAACAGACATTATTACTTTATGTATATATAAATATGACTGCATGACCAATGTGATTCTACAACATGTACACTCAGAAAATTGAGAAATTATATCCCACCTATGTATGATGTATCAAAGTGCATAAATACATTTTACTGTCATGTATAAATAATTGAAACAATTTAAAAATTAAAAATAATAAATTAAGACAACAGATGTAAAAACTTTAAATGCCTGCTACATAGTAAATATTCAATATTCACAGCTCTACTAAATTTGCATTCATTTAAAAAAAAGTTCAGCTAACATCCACAGAAATGAATAAGAATTTAAACATTAAAAAAAAAGAAAACTAAAATTTACAGGTAAAATACTGTATGCCAGTTGTAATTTGCTACATTTTATTTAATTCTTATAAAAGCTTATAAGGTAAATAGACAGAATTTATTATAAAGATAAGTAATTTGGTAGGTGCTCAAAATAATAGGTTTATAATCTAAACTTAGATTTGAATAGTTGTCAACTCTATGAGTTTTCAAAAATAGAGGAAGAATAAGACAAAGAGGCTGATCCAGGCATTTGCTAACAGAGTTATAACTAAATTATTGTTTGTGGGAATGTGAAATTGTGAAAAGAATTGGGATACAGTTCATCATTAAGATTACTAGGAATTGGTAGCAATGCAATGGAGCACTTATGAATATGAGCTCTTTAATCAGACTGTCTGGGTACAAATAGTGCTGTGCATTATCTTGAGAAAGCTACTTATCTCATTGCTTCAGTGTTCTCATTTTTCAAATATGATTATGAACTTCAAATGGATTGTTGCATATCTGAAATGAGTTAATACTTAACACTTAAATGGTATCTATATTATGTGGAGTATAAATGAATACAATAACTATCAATTCAAGTACAAAAGATCCCTGAAATCTCCTTTCTATTTTAGATGAGTGGGGAGACAGTGGTATTCTGAAAGACAGTGGAATCTGTAGAAGAAACAGATTTGTAAAGGAAAATAAATCCATTCATATGTGGAAGTGAGAAGCATGTTGATGACTTTGTGCCCAACACTTCTATAGTCTGCTCAGTTTCTATGTCTGTGGAAATTTTCTGTATGGGGGCTTCTCAATAAACAGTGTGGCTTCCTCTCGTATTCACTGACATGCTGATACTGACATTGAACTAAATATTCCAGAACTTGAATATCAGTCCCCACCAATCAGTTCACCACTTGGCACTTTCTGAATTTTACATGTTCCCTCCTAGAGTCTACACTCAGCTGCCCTCCTTGTTCATTCACCTTTATCCTTGCCATCGCTCAGCACCTGGGAATTCATTTTATACCTGAGCTGAATGAACCACAGATGGCAGCTTACAAATTTCAATGGTTACACAATATGCCCAGAGTAAATGTATATGTTTTTACATAGTACCTAGGTTATTCAGGTTTTAAAAGTTGTAATTAAAAACTTTAAGGGGCTGGATGCATAGCTTAGTGGCGAAGCATATGTTTCACTGTAAGTTCATTCTCTGGGACCAAATAAATAAATTAATAATGAAACTGTAAGCTTGTGGTAAATGTACTGAATAAAATATTTTATATTCCCAATTTCTTTATGAAACTCAGAGTATCAACTATTTTACTAAACATAAAGTAAAAAATATATGTAATTGATATGCTTATTTATACCTAACAATTGAGTAGGAGAATATATAAATTGAGCAGAAAACAGTTCCTGCTC
Source organism: Callospermophilus lateralis (assembly GCF_048772815.1). Taxonomy (NCBI): domain Eukaryota; kingdom Metazoa; phylum Chordata; class Mammalia; order Rodentia; family Sciuridae; genus Callospermophilus; species Callospermophilus lateralis. Next base: position 99,734,997 of record NC_135306.1, read on the forward strand.
CCAAAAGGGTTTTGGAATCATACTGGTATGCTAAGAAAGCTACCAGCCACAACAGTGTAATGAATGCTATATATAAGGTGCTCTGATGTCATTAGAAAAGTGCCTACTAATCCCAGGCAGAAAGAAGACTTCCTGGAGGTGCTGAAATTGCAGGAGAGAGGAGGGCGATATTTCAGATGGAGGGTCTGGCATTTGCAAAGGAACAACATTTTAAGGAGCCAAAGCTAGTCCACATGGTAGAAAGGGTTGAAGGTATGTCTGAAGAAGGCCAGATTTTGGCTGGCTTGGATGTCAGAAAAAAGAGTTTAACATTGAACTGATAGGAAAGGAAGTCACACAGGGTGGTGAGTTGGGGATAGAGAAAAAAAAAATCAGGTTAGTACTTTAGAAGGATTACCCCCCTCCACACACACACACACACACACACACATACACGTTTTTTTTCTGGCTGTATACGAAGTATATTCACACCAACTCGTGTCTTCATACATGTACTTTGGATAATGAGGATTGGGAGGGGAAGGGAGGGGGAATGGGGTAAGAAATGATGGTGGAATGTGATAGAAGGATTACTTTTAAAGATTATTAGTGTTTTTTTGATTTTTATATTAATGGGTTCAGTGGTAATATTTCCATACAGCCATGTAGTATGCACTAATCAATCCCAATCACCTTTTTCTACCTTTCCATCTCCCCATACCTTTCTCAACCTCTAATAATCACTTTTCTTCCTTTAGATTGACTTTTTAAATTTTTCCACACATGAGCAAGAACATGCTATACCTGTCTTTTTTTTTTTTTTTTTTTTGGTCTGATCTATTTAACTTAACATAATCTCCAGTTTCATCCACTTTGCTATAAAATACAGAATTTTATTTTTCTTTGTAGCTAAATAATACTCCATTGTGCATAGATAATACATTTTCTTTATTCATTCATCTGTTGAGGGGCACCTTGATTGAGTCCATATTTTTGCTCTTTTAAATAATGCCATAAGAAACATGAGTTTGCAGGTATTTCTTTCGTATGTTTATTTCATTTGCTTTGGCTAGATAGCAAGAGTAGAATAGCTGAATCATATGGTAAATTTCTTTTTAATTTTTTAAGAAACCTCCATACTGTTTTCCATAGTGGCTGTTCTAATTTGCATTCCCACCAACTGTAAAGAGTTTCTTTTTATCCATCCTTGTCAGCATTTTTTAAATAGTATCCATTCTAACTGGAGTGAGATGGTATCTCATTGTGGTTTTGATTTGCATTTCCCTAATGGCTAATGATATTGAGCATTTGTTCATATATTTGGCCCAGGCAATGATTTTCTCAGTAGGATTCAAAAGCATGGGGAGAAAAACCAAAAGCCAACAAATTAATTAGATCCAACTAAAAAGATTCTGCACAGAAAATGAAACAAGCTACAGAGAAGGAGAAAATATTTGCCAACTATTCAGGTGACAGAGGGTTAACATCCAGAATACATAAGGAACTCAAAAAATCTAAAGCAATCCAGTTTAAAAACATGGATAAATTATCTGAATGGACACTTCTCAAAAGAAGAAATACTATTGGCCAAAAAGCAGAAGGATTCCTTTTAGCAATCCTATGAACTGCATATCAGCCTGTGCCTGTGCTCTCTCAGCATTCTAGTTCCCCAAGCACTTGAGCACCCAATCAATAAGACTGAAACAATCACCAGTTCTTGCCTCTGTGTTAACAGATCAAAAGGCAGGTTGTGGATGGATTGCCCAAATCACTTTGTCAACATAAGGCAGCAACCAGTCAGAGCCCTGATCTATATTCCAGCTAGCAGAGAGAGTCAAAAAGCCTCTTAATTCAGAGTCCTGTAATCTTCAAGAAAGTACAAAATTTCAAAAGCTTCCCCAAATGAGTGGATTTCAAAAAATTGAACTGGATTCGATGTGGAAGTTAAGGAGCAGTTATGAGATTATTTGCTGGATATAATTTTACTGGTCTTTATTGTCTCTTATTAATGTTGGCAAAGGAAAGATGAGCTTTTGTTTTATTGTTGTTGCAGGATCTTGGAAAATAGAAGACCTGGTGTGGTACAGAGTGGGGGTGTAGTTAGCAACCCACAGATCAGAATTGTATTTAGATAATATTGAAGAGCAGGTCTTCAGAGCTTCTAGTATTTTTGTTGAAAAGGACAGAAATTGACCTGTAGAAAGGGTCTTAGAGTATAGGCTGATTCAAGTCCAGTTCTATCAGCCATCAATTGTGAGATTTTAAGGAAGGTACTATACTTTTCTGAGCCTGCACTTGTTGGAAATTGGTCCCAGGGAATAAGAGGGAATGAAGTCTTATACCTTACAGTTGCTTTAATTCTTCAACCAGTAGCTTTCCCCTTTATTTTCATCTCAGAGTCAGGGACACATATTCAGTGACACATAACCCCACATGGCAGGAATTTTCTCTGTGTTCCATTCCTTTCTCAGCTTCCATAGCAGACTCTTGGCTTCATCCTATAAAAGATTTGACAGGCTCTGTTAGCATCCCAGACTGCTGAAGTTGCCAGCCAGGAAATTTCTTGGGATAGAAAATAAATACATCAATATCCTCAGGTTCCCATGGGCTTATCTATGGCTTCTGCCATAATGAGAAATACAGGACAAATATTCTCCCATAGGAATGAAACCTTAGTGATAGACTAATGACTTAAAATGAAAAAAAACAAAAAAACAAAAACCTTCCTCTGTAACCTGCATGTTGATACAGATAAGGTTTTCTCTAGAGATCACTAGGTTCAAAGAATATGTAACATGTTCATTTAGGGATCAAAGTGCTGTCTTCCATGCTACACAATTCTTATATGCCTAGGTAGAAATCTCAGAACTTTCCTACTAGAATCCCCACTGAACAAATAGGGTAAATATGGGCCACAGATTCATGAAGTCATTATGTTTTACCAAAGAGAAGCAAGTGCACAGCTCTGTTTTATAGCCTGAAGGAAGAAGAGACTTATATCAAAATGATCCAGAGATCATTTCTCTGTTCTAGGACTGCATTCTCCTGAGACACCAGGCAACAAGGCAGACTGAAGGGTTGGAAGGATACCTCTGCCTATCCTAGAAAAGTAAAACACAGATTATCCCACTGAGTAAATACCAGTCTCAGTAAAGGAAGACTCCTTTCATCTCTTTATCTCTTTATTTGAAGGTAAGATTTTCTTTTAAGTCTTGGAATGCATGGGCTTTTAGTACAATTTGGAAACACTTAATGCTTTCATGTCCCACCTCATGGATTAGACCTAAATCCCACTGGAAAATTCTGATCATACTTCAAGAGAGCCCTTGGACTTTTTTTAGGTTGGACTTAACTCTCATCTTTGCCAAAGGACAGCGTTCCCATGGTGATGAGGATGACACATCAAGACTGGCTCCAGCCGTGAGGATAGTCCCGTTGCTCACCACAGGAATAGATGGGATGAGAGATGAGAGCGCTTGCTGTTCAAATACAGATAACTCAAAGATTAGTCAGGCTAAACGGGCCAGGAATTTTCACTAAATATAAGCCTGATAGATTGTTTAAGATTATTATCCTCTTCACTGCCAAAGGTACTCTAAAATAGCAGGAATTCTCCTGTCCTATTAGACTCCTCCAAGGATCTGTAGACCATATGGGCAGGTGGCAACTTGAATACATTACTGAGATGCTAATATTAGGCATTTGTGAGCATGAAAAGCTTTCACTCTCTATTAAGCCAAATTACATAAAGCAAAATCTGGAAAGAGAACTACATTGTGCCTTTTGCAGAAGGTTGGGAAACTTAAATACGTTTTGCAACACACTATGGCTTTCTAATCACCCAACCTTATTCTTCTAAATGGAAAAGTAAAGAATTCTATTATATCAGACCATTCTTATACACCCATTAGAATAATGAAAGCACCAATCCATGTGTTATAGGCCTTCCCTTCCTGTGTTTATCACCAACTTTACTAATGTAAGTCTGTGTATACTGTAACGTAAAATTCATGGATTCTTATGTCCTCATATAAACCCTTCAATGTCTTATCTTTCAAGAGTGTAACAAAGATATTTATATGTTTGTCCACTCATCTAGCCAACCACCTACTGTTTATTTTTTTGAGTACTGTTTGTACTTTAGGTATACCATGATAGCCATATGAAATAAAGACTATGATGTGGCTCTTGCCCTAGGAAAATGCAAAATATAATGAATATGTACACAATTGCAATGCAAGGTGATATTTTAAATAGGGGCCCACATGGAGATGTATACAAATGAAAAAAAAATAAAACCTGACTTTTGTGTCATAACCAGGGAACATAAAGGAAGAGATGGTATTTCAGAAGGGCCCAGAACTAGGTTGGTACTGTCCTTGGTAGTTTTTGCAGTATGTCTGCTTCACAAGAGAAGTCTGAAAGATTAGGAATATGAGCATATATCGGGGAAAGCAGCAAGAACATTGAACCTACCGCTTATGTACATATCCCTGGTTGTCCTGATAATCATGCTAAGTAGCTAAGCATCAGGCTCATGATGAGCATATTTCTGAATATTGTCCATAAGAGTTGACCCCGAATGATCAAGAGTTTTGCCTTAACCTTATTTAGGTTATAAACTCCTTGAAAAATCTTATGAAGTTTGCAAACCCACCCCACCCCCTACTCCCTCCTCCCCAAAAGTGCACAAACACATTCCATTCCAAGTTGGCAAAGAGTTTCACAGAGTGCCATGGGCACTTTACAGAGGATCTATGAAAACCACACTAAGATCTTTTAGATTAAAACAAAGACTATAGCTACATTTCTTTTATGATCCAGATTATCCAACTCTCTCAAACTATTATGGATAAAAACATGGTGTAGGAGCTAGTCTCTACTCTCTGCTGTTTCATAGGGTCAAATACATCACTTGTTAGCTCTATGATCTCAGATAATTTCCCTAAGCCTCAATTTACTCATCTTTATGATGGAGATACTAGTCTCATCTTTCATAATTTGTACAGAGAGAACATATGAAGTCACTAGCATACTCTTGGCACATTATTTATTTACCTTTTATTATCATTACTATTAGTATTGTATAATAAAAACAATACAATTATTTCAGAAAATCAGGGATCAAATTGAAATGTCCACATGCAATATCCATTTGAGTTCTTCAGATACATGTTAAACTTGTTTATCCAGAATCCCCTGTGCCCTCAAGATGATTAATAAGAATGTTGCAATTAAAGTCTAAGCTCTCTGGCAGAAAGTATAGCTCCTATATATTCACTACCATGTTCAATAAACGTTTAATAAAATTATAATACAGCTTGGGCTTTCTACAGTTTTTTATTTTATAGTCTCTAAGTACTTTATAGATATTAGTTCATTAATTCTTCCAATTCCATGGAGATAAGGAATGTAGCAAATTTTAAAAGTATCTTCTTTGCCCTTTGCTTTAAACACAGCCCTTCCCCTCAAACCTTGCTATGCCACTGCCTATCAAATATACCAAAATTTAACCCTTTTCCTGTAACAGGTCATTCATTACCTCTCTCCAACTACTTACTCCACCTCACTTGACTTACCCAGTCCTTCCTTTCGTCTTCTCCACTTTAATTTTCAGTCTGCTTCTTTTTAATAGATCCAATGTCTAATATGGGCTAATTCCTTAATAGACCCAGACTAAAGACCATTCAAAAAACAAATACTGATTATAATATTTTCTATCTAATGTGGATCAGACACTGGAACATGTTATCTCCTTTGTGCCTCTCAAAACCCCAGTGTGTTATATATCATTATCTCCATTTTATGATGAGATAAATAGGTCCATAAGAAATTAAATAAGCTTGTATAGATCACACAGTTGAAGAGGCATCTCTGGCATCTGAATACAGGTATGTCTATTTCTAAAGCTGAAGATTTATTAAAAGCTATGCAAATTCTTCAATTTCCTATTCCTTAGTACACTCTGGAGACCAATTCTCAGAATGCCTGAGACAACATGTTAATGTGTGTTCAGGAATATCAGAAGACATGCTTTGGCACTGGGACTTGTGGTAAAGAGTGCTTTCACTGAAACTCCACTGATTCAAATCTCTACTTGTTCTTCCACCTTTCCTTCCCATATACCTCCCATCAAAGGATTTGTCAGGTCAAAAACCAAGAGGGTTTTGAGCTGATGTGCTGTTTTAGTCAGTTTTTTTTTTTCCCTGCTATGACTAAAAGGACATGACCTGAACAATTGTTGAGGAGAAAAAGTTTATTTGAGGGCTCACAGTTAGACAGCTGGCTCCATTCCTTAAAGGCATAAGATGAGGCTGAACATCACGGTGCAGGAGTGTGCCAGAGGGAAGCAGCTTGCATGATGATCAGCCAGCAGCGAGACCCCACACTCCAGCTACAGATATATATACCCTGTAGCCACGCCCCCAATGAGCCACTTCCTCCAGCCACACCTCACCTGCCTCCAGTCACCACTCTGTTAATCCCATCCGGGTTAATTTACTGATTAGGTTAAGGCTATGCCCCAATCATTTCTCCTCCAAACCTTGCATTGTTTCACATGTGAGTTTTTGGGAGACACCACATCTGAGCCATAACATGTGCCATCCCTGAAGAGCTTTAGTGATCACCCAGGAGGAGTTTTTGGACTTCCCACAGAGTTTCACTACATACCATGGCTCAGATCATCTCTTAAAGACTTCTAGTCTGGAAGGAGGAAGACTCTACAGAACTGTTCAGTTCCTAAAACCAAATCCACTGACCCCTCATACATATAATATTCTTTGTTAACCTTCATGATGGCCATCTCATATCAAACTTTTCACACATGATCACACATAATTACTCTTCTCTCCTCCCGAATCTCTGAGAATTCTTAGACTCTATCACAGTTGCAACCCCATCCTTCTTTATAACTTCTACCATGCCAAACTTCTCATTCCAACTGTGGACCATAGACACTCACATGTAATAACAATATTAATTGGATTAATTAATTATGAGAAAAATTATGACATATCAAGGGCTTGCTTTGAGGGTCTCTAATGACAAAACACACCCATACAATGTAGCTCATAATAATATTGTCTTTTTGATCTCCACACTATAACAAAGAAACTAAGTTCTGGAGATATGAGTGACTTGCCTAAACACACACAACGATTAAGTGCCAAAAAAGAGGACTCAAATCCACATCTGACAAAGGTTAGAATTCTAGTATTTAACAACCTCATTAACTTGGAGTTGAGAGTCATCTGCACCCCAAAACTCTTTCTTCTTATTTGCTCTAGTTTGCCATCTGGGAATGGATAGAGACCCTAACCTTTCTGTAAGTGAGTATTGTGTTTAAATACTCTGAATGTGTTCTTCAACAAACGAGGAAAAGCAGAGTGTGTTGGTGGTAAGACTCATTGGGGCAATCATCAGGAAGCGACAGGTGATGGTGATAGTCCAGAGCTAGGAATCAGAGGAGTTGCCAGAGTATGTTTTCATATGTAGTCAATCTTGGCAATTCACCATTGCCCAGGAAACACAGGGACTGCTGCTTCTGTTTATTACCTTCATTTGCTCATTTTCAGGTGGTTTGATTTATGCCAGGAAGAGGGAATACATTTCTCAGGTTAAACACCTACTTTAATTGTTTATACTCAAGTTTGTCCTAAAAGAATTTGAAGTTGATTAAATGGAAAACTCTTTGTGAAAGATCTCAGGCTACTTAGGTGCTTGGGAGATATTTACCACTGCTATAAATAAAGTTTTCCAAATAGTAATGCTGAAACTACCTTTATTTCATTAGCTAGGAAAATGAGTAAGTAGGCAAACAATAAAAATACACAAAAAGAAAACCAAAGTTATAGCTTTATAAGTCTTTTAATAATACACTAGCCATGTTTAGAGGATTCCAATTTCTGCTCTTTAGGAATAGTCTAAATAATCATTTTATTAATTACCAATTACGTTTTCTCTTGGGCCTGCATAAAGTCAGCTGTAACCATTGATGCCACTAGCAAGATTCCTACTGTTCAGCTGTTATGAGCACCACATAAAGGAGAAGGGAAGGATCACTCAAAAATTTGTAGTTGTGCCACAAGGTTATGTTGTGGTGCATCTTAGTCCTTACAATCACCTAAGAGGTAAGATATGATTTATACAAATTGATGAATGAAGACATTGACACACAGAATTCATAGTTTTACAGAAAATTGGTAGAAATGGGGTTTGACCCTATATTTACCTAACTCAAAGTCCAGACTTGATTTTCTAGTTCATTTTCTTCAAAGTCCATTTTCTGTTAATCTGAGTTATGTAATGTGAAATAGACTCATTTCCAATACAGGCCTCTACAAATTGCAGTTCTCATCAGATGGAAGCCAGAATGAAAGTCACAGAGTTTGGCCTGTAAGACATCATGGAACTCTTGGTTTCACATGGGCTGAACAAGCCATCATTTGAGGCAAACTGTCTCTAGGAATTCCTGGAGCCAGTCCCATAAACTCCCAGCCTCTGAAGAAACACTGATTTGTACTCTTCTGCTTCAGATCCAGGTCATGCTGAAGATGAGGAATTATGCTCAATCTTCCTCTAGTTTTGGAGTAAGGAGCTCTCTATGTCTCTTGCTACTGAAATGCAATTTGTTCATCAGGCTTTTGTGGATATATAGCCTTGCTTCAGTATCCTCTAACAGAACCTATTGCTTATTTTAGAATACATGGGGTTTATACCAGAGGCTTTCATCTAGAAATATCTTCTTTAGCTTAAGGATGTGATATAATTGTTTCCTTCTGTCCTAGAAGAGGGTAGTTAGCAGAAATGTCTATTATCCTTGCCCCATGTCCAGGACTCTCTTCCCCATCAATAATCATTAACCCATTGATTTTCTGAGCATTATTTTCTTCCAAACTCTGAATCCTGCCTTGTATCCTGAAACCTAAAACATATTTATATGGGCATAGAGAAGGTGATAGAATGTAAGTCTGATTCACTCCATCAACTCAATTAAGAAACTTAACTAAAAATGAAATACAAAATTTACTTCCAGCACTTTTATACTTAAAAGATATTTCACATCCTTAGCCTCATATAACACACACAAGATCCTTGATTGTTAGGGCAGAGAGAAATTAGCATCCCTTCTTAGTAAAGAAAACAAAGACCCAAATGCATAGCATGACCCAAGTAGACTTTACATGATTTATCAATAGCATTCAAGTTCTCTTGAACTCCAGGTTCCAGAACATTTTTTACAGATTGAGGATGCTTTTTCTCCTTAATAATTTCCCCTAAAATATAGCCATTCTTGTAGAGGTATTGAGAAATAGATTTATATCTGGTATTTTATATCCCACTCCTATTAAAATCGTAATATGGTACATATCATTATGAACAAAAATAGCAACCTCCCACTTCCCTCTGCACATTCAGGAAATCATTCTTTTCAGAAACTGTAAAAAGCTGCTGACACTGTCGGTGGTGTTCACTCAGGCTACACCTGCGCTGAGCCCAGGCACCAATGTGTCTACACATTCATGTGGCTAAGGCACTGACACAATCACAGCATCTTAACTGACAGTTTGGGTTCGTGGTTTCCTAACAAGAAGAGCAAAAGTATTAAATCTAACAATTGTCATTTTTACAGGCTTAAGGGAAACCACTCAGGTGAATAAAAACCCAAAGTGCCAAGACCCAGAGTCTCACTAGAAGATGTTTGAATACCATATTGTTTTATTCCAAAGGTTAGACACATTTAATCCATTAGGAAGGACTTCAATAGAAAGCAAGCAGGGCATAGTTTGTCTCTTGGCTAGCTGCAATGCAGACAGCCTATTGCCACACCAACCAGTGAAGGCCTGCAGCAGATGCAGGAGACTGAGTGGCACATGCAGACAGTCTAGGAACCTAGGGAAACACTTAAAAAGCCAATTTGGTTCTATTATCCTCAAAGGCCAACCCAAATCCCTTGATTTTATTAATGAGATAATTTGGAATTTAAGCCTATTTAGAATCTACAGAGTCATAGGTTCGAAGAAGCTTGCATCTTACTATGTTTAAATGGACCTATGGATGGGAATTGAGTAACATGTGACTGAAGATAGTTCATTTAAGTCCTGGTTGCAGCTTCTCCAGTGCCTTATGTCCAGCACAGTATGCCTCAAGTTGTAGGAGATTTAGAGGAGCTGAGAGTATTTAAGGAAGAAAACTGAAGGTAAATAATGAGTAGAAATTAAAAATAAATCTATAAAATGAACATATTTAAAAATACAGAATGGAAAAAAAGAAAATTGTGATTAACTGCATGGAGAAAAGAAGCTGATTTTCTTCTGGAATTTGAAGGTATATCCAGGAACAACTTTCTACTGAGTGATTGGAAGTTGTTCTTAACACCAGAATGTGAGAAGTTGAAAGGAAGTGTTTTGGCTCATTTTGTGCTGCTCTAACAGAATGCCTAAGACTGGGTAATTTGCAGGAACAGAAATTTTTTGGCTCACAGTTCTGGAATCTAGGAAAATCTAATATGATGAAACCAACAGGTGGTAGGGGCTCTCTGGCTGTGTCATTACATGGTGGAAGGCAAGAGAGGCAAGAGGGAGCTTTCACCTTTTCAAAATGATGCCAATCCCACATATGAGGGTGCAGCCCACATGATCTATACTTACATTTTAAAAGCCCTACCTCTGGGTATTGTTATAATGTCAATTAAATTTCAAGATGAATGTCTGAGGCACAAACATTCAAATAGCAAAGTGTCCAACCAAACGACAAGTACTCGTGCTGAAAATTTGGTGCTCTGCCTGGACCCAGAACCATGCACTAAGCATGCCCAGTGCTCTTTCCATAATGTGATGATGTGGAAGCTCGGGACTGTGGGCTGTTTTCACCACTGACTATCAGCAGATCAGTGTGATTCAAAGTGCTATTACGTTTTCATGTATAAAAGAACAAAAGGTGGAAACTGAGATCTGAACATCTATTTCTTTTAAGGTCAAGCATAAATATCTCTTTTTTCTAAGAGTCTTCTCCCTCCTGAGAAGGAATTCATTTCTCTGTCATTACTACTCCCATTTGAAAATTAATTTCTCTCCCAATTAATCTCACTTTTTCTGTAATGTTTTTCAGTTTTCTTTATAAAACACCAGATAATTCCTTAATAACTACTACATTTCCTCATGACAATTGTCGTGTCCTGTTCATTGTGGTGCACTTCACGGTGCCCACCAGGATGCTCGGCACTCACATAAGCTGAATAAATGTAAATTGAATGGAAATGAACAGAGCTATCCAGGTCTCCAAGGAAAATTTAAAGCAGCAGATAACAAACAGCCTTCCTTGGGGACTTGACTTTCACATTTGGTAGACAAACCTCACTTGGAACAAAATATAAAATCCAAGCAGGGCAGAGTTGAGCAGTTTCAGACTAGGAGCACTGAGAACAAATGAGATTTGAGACAGATTGCAAAAAATTGTTAAGTGGCTATGACCTGCATGAGGTTAAAAAAATTACTTCACCTACAACATCTGATTTTAAAATAAAAATTTTAAATTACAGGATGAATATTATTTCCCCTACGGAAACTCAAAGAGACAATGTGATTTGTATAGGATTACATGGCACTCTTTAATAATTAACGTGGAGTCATAGAGTCCAGATTATCCTGTAGCATGTTAGTGGATTTTCTCTCTACAGATTTGCTTTATAAATGGAATGGGTAGGTTGCATGCTAGGTGCTCACCAAAAAGTAAAAAGATGACTTTTCTCTACCACCCCTGTTATTATTGCTATCAACAGTTTATTCATCTCAAGCCCTTTGTTCATCAAACCCAAGCAAGTGTTGATATTTTCACAGTTTTGTTATTAAGCTAAGTGCCATTGCCTTAGTAACACTCTGGTGAGTTGATCATGTGGTCCATCAACATCTTTATCAGGTCTGCATCTCTCTGCATGCTGGGAACTAGTTCCTCTGTGTGTGATCTCTCCCAACTTCACTTATTTTGAGAAAATCAAGTTTCCTCTCTCTTCAGATTTCCTGGACCTGCTGAGGTTTTCAAACTCCAGTTCAAGTTAAATGTTTTCCCATTTTAATCTCAATGGAAGTGGAAAATTCTCTCCAGAAGAGTCATTATGTATAGACATGTGATTCCATAGCTCCTCTGAGCCCAGCTGTTGTGTTGAACCTAAGCTAGAAACTTTAATGCAATGTGAACTTTAACGTGGCAATTAGCACAGGGACCTTTTCCCTGAGGCAATTAACTTCTGCTCTTCTGTCTAACCATGATTTCAGCGCTGGCAGCAGGCAGGAAATGAATGTCACCCGTACAATCACAGTCAGTCAACTTAGACTTGTACCCACAGGGGCCTTTCAGTTCACCACTTCTTTGCATCTTTCATGCTTGGAGACCCAAGATTTCCTTCAGGTTCTATGACTACATTAGAAGAGAAAATGCTCACCAGCAGCCCCAAAGCCAAGCCAGACTTCTCAACATCTGGAGAATGCTACCACAGTGCATTTCTGTGCTGGCATTTTCTCAATGCTCTTAATAAATAAAAGAAACTCTATGTCTTCCTATACTTATGTCTCTAAATGGTAGCTGTTTGGGCATGTATATTTGTTTTATGGTCCACCGGAGACTTTTTGCAGTGGTGGAATGTCCCATATCCACAATAGGCAACAGATAAATGGTTAAAAAAATTGGGAAAATTTTAGGAAAAACATTCAAGAAATATCTGGAAATGTACTGAACTCAGAAAGAAAAATAATAGAAAGAAGAAGAAGATAGAGAAAGAAAATAAAGATTGGGAACATATAAACCTGGCAGAGAAGGAGGTAAATTACTATCAGGACATAATTTTCAAATTTGAACTAAAATGATAATGACAACCAGCCATTCTTCACTGAGAAAGACACAGGAAGAAATGTGACAGAGTATAGTATGAATATCTCAGATATAACTTTCCTTTCCATAACTTTTATGATGTCTTAGAAGAAATGAACAAAGTGTAACCCAAAGAAAACTTCTAGAGATCATGAAGAAAGTAACTTAAAGCAATTCTACCACTACTAGGATCTGTCTGTAGGATTCTGGTAACACAGGGGTCCTTAGTTTGGGCATCATCTGATAAATAGTTAAAAAGCAAAACCAGAATCTATCATTTGAAGAGCCATTTACACAAGAAGCATCAAAATTAGAGAAACTTCAGATTTATCTATAGGTTAGGCAACATTAATAGTGAATGGCATTTAGGTGTTTTTGTTTTTGTTTTTATAAGAAAATCAATTGTTCAGCTGCCCCTCTACTATTTCCTATTGCTTTATGGTTCCCTCACCTTGTATGGTTCACAGTTACCTCTATGCATCTTTGGGAAGACCAAAACTTTAAACTTCACGGCAAACCTGGGGTTCTGACCTTAAACACATTCATTCCTGAATGCCTAGACATCCTGATGTCGCTATTTTAATTTTTGAAGAAGCTTCTTAAAAATTAATGTATGTATTTGCACATGGGGGTTCACACACACATATGTAAATGCACACAATTAGAATAAGTTTAGAAGAGAAAAAATAATAAAATAACAATATTGATTTATGTAATGAAATAATCCTGATATTGTTTGTTGGCTCCTCTGGTCTCTCTTCCTCTCTCTAACTTTTATTTGAATAGATTTTTTTTGATTAGGTATTAAAAAATCTTGAAAGGTATAATGCTATTAAAAAATCCTATTTCTAAAATTACTTTCATTAATATTTTACTGAATATTGACAATAATTTTGACTTTTATTCCTAGACTGTGTGTCAACTATATTCATCAAAGGAGAACTCCAAGTTTCTTTTTTGTTTGGCTTAAATTCGACTTGTGTGGGTAGACCCCAGAGACTGGTTAACCCGGGCTGCTTTTGGCGCCCCCTTGGTTTCAAACTCCATCTCCCTTCACTCCTCCTTGAATGCTTGAGGAAGAGCTCACTGCTTACAGGGTCAGGAGAAGAAAGGGGCTGGCACAGTGCCTGCTCTAGTAACTCAGGGGACTCCTCCAGAAATAGCAATGATCAGAGATTCATGGAAGGTTGGAAACATTAAAGAGATTTTTTTCATAGATCACATAATCCCAACCCTTCACTCTTCTGATTAAGAGCTTAATCAGAGAAAGAGTGTATGTAATCCCAGTTCACACAGTTATTTGGTAATAGAGCTGCAGCTAGTAACCTGGTTCTCTTAATTTCCACTCTGTCTTTTCATACACACACCTAAACACACTCTTTCCCCAGATTCCAACTGCCAAAACTGAATCACAACTTCACAAATTCACACATACCAATAAACTCAGAAATTAGGTCTGTATAGTGCATTACCATGTTTCCTATGTAAGCAACAAAGATGTATTATATTTATTGAGAAAATGAGAAGGCTAATTTTCAACTTTCTTTTCATACCTCAGCATAGTGAGACAAATTTATAGGCAGCCTGGCTATGTTCTCATCTCGTAACATCACATTTCTGTTCAAATCTGAATTTCTCTCAAATTCCTCTTCTGAACATGAGTGGTGGGTAGGTTTTCAGAATCAGTGATGGGCTTATGCTTTTGCTGGTCCCAAAGCAACCATAGACCTTAAGACAGACAACATCATTGAAAGTGTAGCTTGTGTGGCAGGAACAAAAGGTGTTTCAGGTGAATAGGGATGACTTGGTCATCAGGGAGATAGGCATTGGGCATGATTCTTACTTCCCAATGAACACTGAATCAAGTTTTTCATCTCTAAATACATCTTATATTTCTTTGGTAGTTAAATCACCAAAATACATACATATTTATATATTTATGCATATATATGTATTTTGGTATGCATGCATATATATATAAATACACATATACATACATATATATATATACATATATATATGCATATATGCATCTGTACTTATGTAAATGTGTGCACTCATACACATAATTATAAATATATAAAAATTATTATATATATATGTATAAAGAGAGAGATAATATGACTTGATTCTTGTTTTTATAAAGGATATGTGGGCCTAATATTTTTGGGGTTTTGTTTATATTTTTTCTGTCAAAATTCTTCACCTTGATAACATTCACCACTACCAACCCCAGTGTCTCCAGGGTGGTATGAATTGACACGTAAATAGTGAAATGGAAGACAAATGTTACAATCCTAATTTCACCAACTTGAAAAATGATGAACAGTGTAGTTTCAGATTTTTAAAAAATATAAATATATATATAAAAATATAATTTTTTTATTTTTTAGTTATAGATGAACACAAAATCTTTATTTCATTTTTATGTGGTGCTGAGGATCAAACCCAGTGCCTCACATTTGCTAGGCAAGCACTTTACCACTGAGCTACAACCCCAGCCCTATTTTCAGATTTTGATCTGAAAATATCCTACGTTTCTTGTCACCCTACCAAGTTCATTTCCATTATAGATATCATTTCGCTGTGGAGAGTTGAAGTCAAAACAAAAGAAAATATTAAATGGATCCATCATGTCCCAGGACCATTAACATAAGTTTTAGAAGATGCACTATATTTCAAACCATGGATAAATAATTCAAGAAAGCAGCATGTAGTAGCTTATTTCTGAATTACAAGAAAATTATTACTTTAGGGAAATAATCAGACAGTTTTTATTTTCACATTTTTAATTAACATGATTAAACTGACAAAGTAAAGACCAAGTAGGAAAAATACACACACACACACAACACACACAAAAAGAACTTAACTTCAGTCATTAGATTCACATAGTGTGAAAGAGCTTTTTGTCCTGACTTGGATGTGATTCTGTTCTTTACCTGAAAAGATCATAAGCACCAGAGGCCATATAACTTAATGAGCATTATATTGAGGTCTTAATACATTTAAATATTAAAGCATAAGGGAAATGTCAAACACTCTCAATACTTTAATGAATGAAATTAAGAAGCTTTTCTCACATTTAATAATAAACAGTTGAAATGTGTTGAATGTTCACTAATTGCCAGGCACTGTTCCATTTACTTTTGACAATGACTATTTAATATACGGACTATTTTTACTTTCCAATAAAAATTTAAGGTCTAGAGAAAATTTGGAACTTCAGATCACATAACTGGGATAAAAGTCAATCTTTGTGTAACTGTTGAACCAGAACTCATGATGGGTTTATGCTTTTCAGGAGGAAGAAAAAAAAAAAAGTACGAGAACCACCATCTAATTCAGAACCATAGTAACCAATATTACAGTTTGGTTTCCTCTCTCAGGTAGAATCTGGTGTCCTTTGGTCCAATTTACTAATTTTACCAATGAAGAAATTAAGTGATATGAATGTGCATAGAGCTAGTTATCAGAGCTAGAATCCACATTTTGAAATCTTTCTGCATTATCAGTCTCTCAAATATAGAAAGACTGTTCTCTTCAACAAAACAGAGATAGATTCAAATTTGATGTAGAATTACAATTGTGAATATAAATTTTGAATTAAGTTGCCAGTCTCCCCAAATCTTTCAACTCAAGTTGATTAGCTCTGCTTCCTAGAAGCTACTCTCAGAACTAAGCCATCTTTAGTGTTTTTGTTTTTGTTTTCGATTTTGTTTGGTACCAAGGATTGAAGGGGTGCTTAACCACTGAACCACATCCCCAGCCCTTTTTAAATATTTTATTTAGAGACAAGATCTTGCTGAGTTGCTAAGTACCTCACTAATCCACTGAGTCTTGCTTTGACCTTGAGATCCTCCTGCCTTGACCTCCTGAGTTGCTGGAATTACAGGTATGGGCCACCAAACTAAGTCATCTTAACTTCTGTCCCCAGCTTTCTGGGTGTTAGGTAGCTATTCAGCCATGAATGGATGAGCAGGAAAAAGACAATGAAGGGTGATTGAAAACCTCAGGGAGTCATATCTGTCAGATAAGCACCTGAAAGATGGGGACTTGATATGTTACCCCCCTCATAATTATATCCTGATAGGAAAACTATTATTCAAGATTATGTCACACCCTATCAGGTGAGGACCCTCCCTCATGACCAAGTACTATTACAACCCCCAATAACCCTGGAAACCCAAACATCCACACCCTCACAAAGCTAGCTTGATTTGGTCTATTCAAAGAAATCTCCATACTGCTGTAAACTGATTAAGGTCTAAATTTTCTTAAAATCTCCAATTCTGTTCATGTAGTTCCTATGCTGTCAGTCAAAGGTCAAAAGGGAAACTAGACCAGTGTGGGGCTCTTTGGGACTCCCAGTAAATCTAGAGGGCAGGAGAGATGTGCCATCCTGCTCCTCTCTGAAAGGATCCACTTTCTCCCTTGAGAGTATCACCTTTCCCCCTTTCATATCCCTTCTAATAAATTCCTGCCTGTTAGTCTGAGTGAAATGTCTGAAATCTTTCTGTCATGATTGCAAGAATCAGGTAGCAGGGGAGACTCTGTAGCTGCCTCAGGCTCACGGTTAACTTCTGCCCTGTAATACTGGGTCATCATCAGAAACCCACTACCATCACAAGGACATTCATTGCCAGCTAAACATGTTGGAGACTGACCCCAGTCATCCACACTCCAATACGTCCAAATGGAAGGCCAATGCACCTTAAGAAATTCGCAGTTTTGATAGTGGCAAATTCTCTAGTATCCTCCATCTCTCCTTAAATGCACTCTTTGCATCTTCTCCTAAATGAAGGATTTTAGCTAAGAAGCCTATTTTCTTTCAAAGGAAACAAACCATTGAACCAGATGATTAGAGTAAATATTTGTCTCACTCCTCATTTCCATTCCCTAACAATGCTTTCATAGATTTCCTTCAAATATTTTATCTTCTTCGGAACTCATACCTTTGATTTATATCACTTCTTATCTCATTTTGTTTCCATCACCCACCAATTGCCTACTACTCCTTTCATTCATCAAAATTCTTATGTCTGTCTTGGCTTACTATCTTTGTTCCCACTTCTGTTCTTGCCTTCATTGTTGGTGACTTCTACATGCATGCGAATCACCACTTTTTCTTCCTGTCCTTACAAAGTTTTATTCTTCCCTTTCCCTTTCAGTCATGCACCTGCTGTGGCTATTGGGGGAATTCAGCTTTATGTTACTGCAGCCATCTTGAGTCTCAACCACCCTTGAGGAACCTTGGTTGGTTTTCCCTGAAGTTTCCCAAAATACTGCAAAAAATAATAATAATTAGAGCAATATATGGAGTTTTATGCCTGACCCTGTTGCCATCAGTTTCAACAATGTGTTTGAAATCTTTGACTTTAACTTAAGAAAAAACAAGTACATTCCAGGTTGAGTGGAGTCACTCTTGTCCTCATTAATATATGTACTCCTTCTAGCCAAACTATGGGTCTAGCTGTCTTGCTGCTGCTTAGAGCCACAATTCTATAAGTACCCAATAAATCATACTCTGTGAGATCTGGGATCTGTCTGTCCCTTTCCTCAATCTCACAGCACCTTCAAGCTGGGTCTCATACTCTGGGACTGGGTTGTTCTGGAACAGTCATATTTTTTACTTTGCCAGTTTATTAGTCAAGAACTAGAAACCAAACAATATGGAATTTTATTCTTATTTATTTATTTATCTATCTATTGTGTTAGCTCACACTAGTTTATAATTTTCTTGAGACCAGGGATCTTTTCTCTTTAGCTCTTCATTTCACTTTCAGGATCTAAAACAGTGGCTGGCATACAGTTAGTGCTCAAGACTGATCTGTTAAATATATAAACAAGGTAACATGCTGGATGTTATACTTAGTAAAACTAATAAATAGAATCATCAGTTGTTTTAACGATTCTAGTCAATAAGAAACAGAGCATGCCTGAAATATTGAATATATATCCAAAACTTTAAATGTTGTTTTGATTGAATATAAAGAAAAATTAAAATATTTTTAACCCTCAAAAACTCACCCCATAGGTATAGAAATTGAGAATAAAATGTCATTATGAATAAAATGTGAAATCATACCTTACAAGTAGCAGATACACTGTGTGTTCATTCATTTGCTGTTTTATTAATTTGCTTATCCATTAATGTATCCATTTAGTCAATAAATCCTTACCAGGCATACTTTACTAATCTCTCTTGGGCACTGAAGTTTCCAAAGTGATTACGGCATTATTTCAGCTTTTGATGAGATCACACTTAATTGGGAGAAACAGACATGGAAGAATCTTCGAAAGGGAGTAACATAGCCTCTTTTCTTTGAACATTTTCTTTTGTAAACTGTAGTCACAAAGGTATGGATTTTTTTAAGCTTCTGGGTAGTGTTATAATCCAGGAAAGTTTTTCTCAGGAAAATGGGAGACTTTCCTTTGAAACGTGAATAAACAGCAAGGAAGATAAGGAGCCAATGTCTCTGGGAGCAGGGAGCCTGACTTGACTCAATACTTGACTCCAAGTTGCTAAATACCACCTCTCATAAAGATGTCAGAGGTTTACTTTCCTTTCATAAAAATCCAATTAACTGCAAATCAAAACCACTCTAAGATTTTATCTCACCCCAGCCAGAATGGCAGCTATTATGAATATAAACAACAATAAATATTGGAGAGGATGTGGGGAAAAAGGCACACTCATACACTCCTGGTGGGACTGCAAATTGGTGCAGCCATTATGGAAAGCAGTATGGAGATTTCTTGCAAAATTGGGAATGGAACCACCATTTGACCCAGCTCTCTCTCTCTCCTTGGTCTATACCCAAAGGACTTAAAAACAGCATACTACAGAGACACAGCCACATCAAGGTTTATAGCAGCACAATTCACAATAGCTAAACTGTGGGACCAACCTAGATGCCCTTCAATAGATGAATGGATCAAAAAGAAGTGGCATATATATACAATGAAATATTACTTAGCATTAAAAGAGAATAAATCATGGCATTTGCAGGTAAATGGATGGAGTTAGAGAAGATAATGCCAAGTGAAGTTAGCCAAATCTCAAAAAACCAAATGCCAAATGTTTTCTTTGATATAAGGAGGCTGATTCATAGTGGGGTAGGGAGAGGGAGCATGGGAGGAATAGATGAACTCTAGATAGGGCAGAGGAGTGGGAGGGGAAGGGAGGGGACATGGGGGTATAAACAATGCTGGAATGTGATGATCATTATTATCCAAAGTACATGTATGAAGACACGAATTTGTGTGAATATACTTTGTATACAACCAGAGATATGAAAAATTGTGCTCTATATGCGTAATAAGAATTGTAATGCATTCTGCAGTCATATTTATAAAAAGCCAATTAACTAATACAGATAATAATCCCAACTACCACAAAAATTTAGGGTGAACTATATTGGACAAATGGTGCCATGCATTCCCCTTATAAGTTGACTATTGTTTAACTTGAGGATCCTATGTCATAGGTTGTATCTACTTGTCTAAATGAAAGGGTAAGAATTTTCTTTCTGTTTTTTCAATATCTAAGTGGCTTGCCTGTGAGGCATATTGTATTCTGGTTTAATGCTTATTGTATTCTAGTTTAAATCAATAATAAAACTATTTACTTTCTATCCAATAAAAGGAAAATTAAATAGAGCAAATTGTCTGTGTAAACATGACCTGTTCACTCTCAATGAAGCCTCTCTCCATGTACACAGCATCCAATAGCAGATACCTTAAATGGTAGAGACCAATGGATTGTGTTCTTTGTACTTAGAGATTCCTTTTAGAGTTGAATGTGCCAGGTCTGAAACATCAAACATGTTGAATTTACATTAATATTGGCTTATATAAACAAAAAAGGGTGGGAGTATAAGAAAAGTCACATATATTTTAGGAGTGTGAATTTTCATCTTTTCCAGGTGTTGTATGAGGCTTCTATGGTGATATTTTTTACTATTCAAAATTAAAAATCAAAACCAAAAAAATGCATTGTGTCCTGAATTCAGGACTGACTAGGAATTTGCAAATTCAGTGCAAAATGAAAATACAGTCTCTCCTTCCCTTGGCAGAGGGGCAAAACCCAAAGAACTGTCACGTTGCACAGGGATCAGCTTGGTGAGATCAGCTTTAGGTGAGAGACCCTCTCTTCCCCAGTGAGTTGTCAAATGCACCATGGCACTGCTACCCTAGGGTGAGGATAGGTACCACATTGTTTTGCCTTCAGAAGCTACAGAGTGCATAACAAAATCTGAGCCTGCCAGAGCTGCACCCACGTCCCTACTGGGGGCAAAGGGAAGGATGACAGAGGGCTTCCTCACGCCCAACTCAGACAGCAGAAGGGCAGGGATCCTCAAGCTGGAGCACTGAGAAACAGGCCAAAACCAGCTAGAAAAAGGGTAACAGTGAACTGAGATCCCAATCCAGGAAGACTGGGTTGCAAGTGGAGATAGTTTTGTGCAAGCTGCATCTCCAAACTCCAGTGTATGCACCCTGGTGCCAGGTACAGATGGTCCTCTGACTTACAACTTGAATTACAATTTTTGACTTTACAATAAGAAAAAGCAATATGCATTCGATAGAAACCATACTTCTAATGTTGAATTTTTGATCTTTTTCCAAGCTAATGATATACAAGACAATACTCTTTCCATGTTGGACAGCAGCAGTGAGCCTCAGCTCCCAGTAAGTCATATAAAAACCATGAAGAGGGGTTGAGGTTGTGGCTCAGCGGTAGAGCGCTCACCTAGCATGTGCGAGGCGCTGGGTTCTATCCTCAGCACAACATAAAAATAAAAAAGAAATAAAAATAGAGGTATTGTGTCTTACTACAACTAAAAATAAATAAATAAATAAAATGAAGAAATAGCCAAAAGTCTACAGAGTACTGTTACTAATATAGAATATTTGGGAAGTTAGGTATATTCAATGAATTTTCATCTTAGGGTATTTTCAACTTATGGGAGGTTTATCAGAACATAATCCCATTGTAAGCTAATAAGCATCTTTTCTTGACCTACAGCCACAGATTCAAAGAAAATTACCAAGAAAATCAAGATGGTGACTATAGCATTAAACCCAGGCATCAGGCCCTTCTGGGCTACACTGGTTGCATGCCATAAAGCTGGAATAAGGGGTGGTCAAGAAAGTCTCATGGGTTAGGGGAGAGGGAATTGTTTGGGAAAATATCAGTATTCAACTAAAGAGGAAAGACTCTGGGAAAAGACTGAACCCTTAGGAACCCAGGAAGCTGGTAGGACATTTAGATGTCCTCTCTCTATTAAAGAGGAATGAGAAAGAAAAAGACTTACCAAGAGTTACAGAGAGGTGCCACGGCTAATTGCATTTGTGCATGGAGGCAGAGCAGTCAGAGAGCCCTGGAAATTCACTGCAGATTGAATTGTTCTGGATCTGCATTTCCTTCCTGTTGTGACCTGATACACTGTGGGTTAAAAAAATGTCATGCTATTGAGCCAAAATGGAGTGAAAAGAGGAGGAATGATTGCCAGCTCCTAAGGAGAGAGAGAGAATTCCTTTATTCAAAGAGAATTATTAATGCACCTTCCCTATCCTGCCAAATCTTAAAAATACTGAATGCTATTTAGTATCAGGTGCACCAACATACGTCAATTCTCCCTGTGCAGGCTGAGCCCAGTGTATCTGTGTGAAAGAGATTAGTCATTTTCTACAGAGAGGGGTAATTTTCAAAAGATTTAGTTTTAATCTGGTTGCATGGAATGCCCTAAAATGTCTCCCAAGAGTGCTTAATGATGTGCCTTTACATAGTTGCCATGTTGAAAAGTACTTGAGAGAGAAAAATGTAAGCCTTTCTCATTCAGTATTTATAGGGTGCATCATCAAAAGAGGGATCAGCTCTTTTCCAGGGGAGATGTCCACAGAGAGAGTTTTGTCCTGGGAGGTCTATGTCCAAGCTGGGGTGGCAGAAGGAGAGTCAATCTTATTCTCAGACTTTTTGTTGAAGGCTAATACCTGACTGAAAAGAACTGAGAAATAAAGTATTTTGCTTAACCTATCATAAAAGCATAAGGGAGACTTAAGATAATTGAATGTAAGAGGGAAATATACTAGTATTTTAGCTGTGCATGGTAGACCCGTGGTTGAATTGATTTTTCTTTGGTTTGTCTATTTTTCCTAATTTTATAAAATAAGGATGAATTACTTTGATAGGAAAGCTATATATATATATATATATATATATATATATATATATATATATATACTCACATACACAAATATGTTTCCATGTTCACCTACACAGAACAAACTATACACACAGAGGAACTTTAGTGAAATAAACCAAAGTATTTTTTATACTTTTTTTTGCAAAAGAGAGTCAAGATACATGAAACATCACAGAGTCTAAGAATGGCATGTGTTTTCTCCCCTAGCGTCAATCAAAGCACCTTACATACTCTAATTTCAACATGGTTTACAGAAGGAGGAAGGAAGGGTGCCTGAAGAACCGAGAACTACTCTTATAATCTTTAGTGGTGTATTAGAAAATGCTTGGAACCATAATACACAGGGTTTAGTCAGCCTCATAACTCTCATGAAGTTGTTGATTTTTGTTTTTAATATATAATATTCCTAAGGCTATACCACTCTGGTGACATGATTGTGTTACGAACAAGGCAGGTAAGCTTTAAGAAGTTAGTACCTGGGCAGCTGGCAGGGCATGCATGCAATAACTGACATTTGAACATGAGCAGAAAGCAAAACAAAGCAAAATAAACAAACAAAAGATTCCACTATCCTATCATCAGAGTACATATTTACCCAGAGTCTAATCTTATGCAATGCCTACAGAAACTTTATCAGGTAAGCATACCCAAGGAACTGCTTCCTTGGGGGATGGAGGTGGAGCAAGCACAGCACAGCAACACAACAATTTAACACAAAATAGGAGTGGGATGCCAGTGTCCCCAGGGAGAATCTCTAGGCTTGCTGTTCTTATCTGCACACGTTTATCTCCTTAATGTTTACTCCTATTCCACCCTGAGATAAGGCAGCTGCTAAGGGATGTAGTAATTTCTATTCAGAGTACTGAAGTGTGGCCTTTCCTTCTCTGGACTGTTCAGGGGAGGCTAAGAAAGATCCCTGGAAACCAGAAGAGAGGAAGTTGGAATGACTAAGACAGGGGTTGGGAAAAGTAAATAAGAAAGGGCTCAGAGTCTTGAACAGGTCCTGGCTTTATTAAAATAAAAGATGGGGATGTTGGGGTTCTTTCTCCACTTCAGGAAATCTGGTTAGTAGTAAGAAAGAGCTTTTCCTTAACAAAGACTTTCAGAAAGACTTTTGGAGCAGTTTACTGTGTGCATGTGTCTGGGAGGAAAGAAGGAGATGGAGGTAGCATGGGGCAGAAGCAAGATGCTCTTAATACAAATGGATACCCATCATCTAGTGTTTTAAAATGCTAAGCAGCAGCATTAGGGAGAAGTGGGATCTTTATCATTATCCCTCAGAGGAATAATCCCAAGTTCAACTCCTCCATCTGGCTTCATACTGGGAAAACTACCTGCTTGTCACCTCTTCTGCCTCCTCAGCCTTGCAAATAGGATGGGGAGATGTTTTGAAGAAAGAATGATAAGATTTTCCTTAAAGTGTTCGGAGAATTGGATTGTCACATTTCCTATTCTTGGGGAAAAGAAGAAATTGCTTCCAGCTGCTCCAGCCACTCAGTTCATGGCACTGTAGCCCAGCTGACTCCAACTGTTGGAGAAGGTACAAGGAATCAGTCCACTTTGCAGAATGGCTGATTTGCTGGCTCTGACATATGTGTAAGCATTCATGCTTATTCTCAGTTGGAAAGCTTCTTGCCTGAGATCTTTTAGGATTATGCTCACCATTTTGGGCTCACATGACCAGCCCAACCTAATATTTCTGGGAACAAGAGGATGCAAAGTGACATGTTTCTTTTACATTTAACAAAGCTTTGTCCATTACTTTCACCTAAGGGGCCTTTAATCTATGCTCCCCTAGTGCAGATCAAATCATTTCAGATTACAGGAGATTTGGGTTCTGCTGAAGATGTGGCCCCTGGCATCCTCTTATCCAGACTTCTTCCTCCATGCTTCCCATTGCTGAGGGTCTTTGGTAATGGATCTTAATCCACTAAATAAACCTGAGAAAATGCTTGGAATAACTGGTGGAAACTGAAAATACACACCAAGGATTCCTTTTGTTATCTCCTAATGAATATGACCCATGAACTTGTTGAGAATTAATGCAATGTGAACACGAGGAGTAGATAGCCCAGGCAGAGCCAAAGAGAAGGAAAATAATGGAAAAGAAATATACAGTTGTTCTAATCTGGAATTATCCGGGATGATCATTATCATAACCTGAATATCTTTGAAAACATATTCAAACCCCATCTTTACTCTTTGGCAACTTTGTTAAATTGGTCTGGGGTGGGGTCAGAGACTGAAGAGCAGCCAGACTGAGAACTTCTGCTTAGTGACATTGGGTTCAGTAATGATGGAACCTCAGTGCAAAGCAGAGAATGCTGATTGCATATATTTTGCAATGTAAAAATTCCTGCAGCGGGGTTGAGCTGGCAAAATGTATTTCTTATAACTCCATTCTCGATTATCCATGCAAATGGAAAGGTCTAGTGAACCAGATAATAAGAGAGTTGATAAAACAATAATAAAATCAAAATTTGACTTTCTTAGTCAAATTCAGAATACAGAAAATTAATGACTTATACTTAGTATAAGCCAGACAGTGTGTTAGGAGCTGTGGGAGATGGAGATGAGTCCGGCAATGCTGTTTCAAGGAAGGTCAAGTTCATTCAGTATGCATGCACTGATGGTTGAGCTCTGTTCTAGACATAAGATTAAAATGCAGGGAGGACAGTGGGCACATTTTCTTGTTTTCATGAAGTTTCCGTTCTATCAGGATAAGCATAAAATGAGTGTTATGCTGGGCTGCACTTGTGATCATTCATTCTTGGAACAGTGGGGCTAAGGGACACTAACATTTCATGTCTGTATAACTCCTTCATTTATCAGGTTTAGAAATGGTGACATGAAGAGGTACAATAGCTAAGTATGCTAACAGCAGGGCCATGGTTGGAGCCCAAAGTAGTTCAGGCTAGACATATTTTTTTTCTCTATCCATGTTCTCTTACTTCCTTTTTCTCTATCTTCCAAATGATTGTTTTTTACACTGTATAGGCATTTGTAATTAGTTGCTCTCCCTAATTTTAGCTCCAAGAAATTGAATTTGGTTACCCCGTAAACAGCCTCTCCTTTCTCCATAAAGAATCACATATCGTTTCAGTATCCTGTATATAATGGGAGACAGTGAAGTAGCCCTTCTCAACCTTAGCTATAAATTGAAGTCACCTGAGAGAGCTGTAAAAGAATAAACACATATGTGCATACATTCCTGAGTCACATCCCAGAAAACTCTGACTTAATTGTGGTTTGTGTGTTAAGATTTTAAATAGTACCTGAAGTGATCATATTGTACAGCCAACACTGAGAACCACAACAGTGGCTAAAAATGTCTTTGTTTGATTATGAGGAAGTTAGACGACTTTGGACAAATCACTTAACATCTCTATGTCTCAGTTTTCTTAGTTTTAAAATGGGGATTAAAAATAGCACTTCTCTCATAGAGATAATGAGTAGTGAGATGGTGTATATAAAAGTACTGAGAAGTGTGCTTGACATACAGTTTTTTAAAAAATCATATTACTATTTTAATAAAATTTGTTTTATAATTATGTAGTCCATTGTTAAAAGTAATGCCTTCTTTTATGTCTCAAATCTGGAACATCTATAGATAACCCACTTGGAAATTCTCTCCACCTCACTCCCCAAACAAATGCACAGAAAATAATCCCGTAGCACAGAAAATAATCTCATATCATAGACAAAAAACAATTCTCCAATATTCTAGGCTTTAGTTACATGTTTTTCATGTTTATATTTTTTTTTCAAAGGGTACTAGGTGTCCCAACAGTAGGGATGGCCCCAGTAACAGGAACATCCTGATTGGCTTTTTCTTTCCAGATTTTCAAAATTAACATTTTACATATAATGATAATATGGCAGTCATTTTATCATTTGACAAGAATAAAACTATCTGATACCCAGCCAGGATTGGGACATTGAAGAAAAAAGCTGATAACCCATCTCTGTTTCTCCTCCCTAAAATTCATCCTTTCCTTTTACATACACAGGCCGTCTCCACCCCAGATACTGGAGTCACTTGTGACTTATTTGAACTTTGTATGCATCTGTGGCTTATCTGTCCTTATCTGTCAACCCCGATCTAGTATTTCTGGTTTTTTTTTTTTTTTGAGAGAGAGAGAGAGAATTTTTTTAATATTTATTTTTTAGTTTTTGGTAAACACCGCATCTTTATTTTATGTGGTGCTGAGGATTGAACCCAGAGCCCCGTGCATGCCAGGCAAGCGCGCTACCATTTGAGCCACATCCCCACACCTGCAATCTCTCTTTCAAGTTTTTACCATTTATCTATTTAAAACTAATTGAATAATTTTTGTAAGTCCTGGGAAACAAAAAAGCTGTTGGTTGATACAGGGTATGTGAGAAACCAGGACACATTTCTAGTACTGAAGGGTCTCTAAAGGTCTAGCATGCCTCATTGCTTGTTTTTCTAGGCATAGTACTTTCATTCTGTTAGTCAGCTTTCCTTTCCAATCATGTTCCCTCCCTCTTCTATTCCATTGTCGTCCCTTGATGAGATCATAAGAATCATAAAGAGCATTAACATGACCCACAGAAAGGGGGCACATGAAGGGCCCCTCTAATCCCTATAGTGCTGTGTTCACTTGCTACAGGAAGCTGGATAAGTCGTTTTATCTTTCTGGACTTCAGTTTTAAAAGAGTTAGATTGGTATAGATAAATTTTAAGTTACTCTTAACACCAGGAGTCCCTTAGGAGCCAATCTGTCCATTAACCAATATTTTGGCAGTCCTAATATTTCAAGACCTTTTCCTTAGAGGTAAGGAAAATGCAGTGAAAATATCTAAGGTGGTCCTTGTCCCCAAAATATTTCTGATCTAGAAAGAGAGATTGATCTCTACATGAATGATAAGTTGACTGAGCCTTATTCTTCTTCAGTGATTTAATAACAGTACTGACCATCCCTACGGCTCCCTACAAACAAAAAACTCAAGAAAATACTGAACAACCAAAAATAAGAAATAAGAATAAAAAATAAGAGTAAAAAAAAGCAAGAAAGGAAAACAACCTCCAAAACCCAAATCCTTAGAGACTCTTAATTATAAAAGAAAAATACAAAGGTGAATTTTCAAGTGGAATCAAAATAGTAACAGCAATGGGGTGGGTCTCTTGCTGTTTTGTTTTCATGTAGTTTTGCCCTAAGGGTCAACTCAACTCATAGAGGAACTGTAGCAGTGTAGATAAATAAAATTTCAGTAACTATTCTATTTTTATGGATAGAGGAAATGGTAAAAAGTCTAGAAGCTGAAGGGTATAACAGAATTCTAGATCAGAGAGCCCTGAAAGAAGTGATTCCCTAATTCTGTGTATGAATCCATACAAGTGCAATTTGAGGGAGAACATACGTAGATCAATGGAACTGAATTGTCAGTGCAGAAAAAGACCCACACAAATACCCCTTTTCCCTTTTTTTCCCTCAAAAGTCCAAAGGAATTTCCATAGAGAAAGTTGTCTTTTTAATACATGGTGTGAGGATGATTGAATTCCACATGCCAAAAAAATGAATGTCTTATTCTATTTTCTGCTGCTATAACAAAATACCACATACTGGGTAATTTGCAAAAGAGATTTATTTCTCCAAATTCTGGAGACTGAGAAATCCAATATCAAGGTTTTGATATCAGGTGATGGTAGAAGGCAACACATAGCATGAGAATACACACATGGGAGAGAATGAGATCAAGAGGACAAGAGCCCCAGAGAACTCACTGTTGTAAGAAAGCCACTCTCATGATAACTAACCCACTCCTGATACAAAGGGCATCAATCTGTTCATGAGGATAGAGCCCTTATGACCTGATCATCTGTTTAAGGCTGCACCTCCTAACACCTTGACAGTGGCAACTGAGTTTCAATGTGAGTTTTGAAGAGAACATTTAAACAAACAGAAACAAACAGAAACTTTCCAACTAACTTCCCCAATGTACTAAAAAATTAACTCAAAATAAATCATGGATCTAAATTTATTAAAAACTATAAAATTTTTACAAAGGAAGCAAAGGGGAATGTCTGTGTCACCTAAGGTTAGGCAAAGAGTTGTTACATGTGACCCAAATCACCACCCATAAAAACAGAAAAATGAGCCAGGTACATTGGTGCACACCTGTAATCCCAGCCACTCAGGAGGCTGAGGCAGGAGGATTCCAAGTTCAAAGCCAGCTTCAGCAACTGAGCAAAGTCCTGTCTCAACCTAAAGAGAATAAAAAAGTGTTGGGGATGTAGCTCAATGGTTCAGCACAACTGAGCTCAATCTCCAGTACTGAAAAAAAAATAGAGAAATAATGAAATGGACTTCAAGAATTAAAAACTTTTAATCTGTGAAAGACACTGTTGAGAGGATAAAAAGACAAACCAAAGTCTCAAAAACTATTAACAAGTCACATATCAGGTAAAATAATTCTATCCAGAATATAAAAAGATTTCTGTAAATTCAATAGTTGCACTAGCAATCTATTTACAAAATGGGCAAAAATCTTGAGTAAACATTCAGCCAAGGGGATATAGTATGATCAACATCAATAACTATTAGAGATACATTTAATTTGGACCCATGATGAGATACTACCTATTAGAATCACTAAGTGAAAAGTGCTGAAGGCTGATGCAGATGCAGTACAACTGGATCTCTTTTTGTTGGCATGAATGAAAAATGGTATGGCTACTCCAGAGAACAGTTTCACAATTTCTTGGCTCAGCAACCACACTCCTGGGTATTTAAGTTAGAAAAACAAAAATTATGTTCTCATAAAAACCTGTACATGAATGTTCATAACAGCTTTAGTTGTAATAACCCCAAACTGGAAAGAGTTCTTCATTGGTGAATAGATAAACTGCAGCACATTTATACAAGGGAATGCTGCCTGGCGAAGAAGAAGAAGAAACTACTGCCCATGTAAAACCTGGCTAGATCTCAAAGGAACTAGGTTTAAGGGGAAAAAAAGCCACTCATCCAAGGTTGCATAACATATGATTCAATTGATACAGCTCTAATGATAGCATCACACAATGAAAAGGATCCGTAGTAACAGGGAATGAGGAGTGAAGATAGGGTGGATAGTATTCTCCCTTCTCCGTGGTTGCTCCTTCCAGTTTTATTCACCTGTAGTCAACTGCAGTCTAAGAATACTAAATGGGAAATTTCAGAAACTGACAATCTATAAGTTTTAATTATATGGCATTCTGAGTAGCATAATGAACACTTACACTGCCCTGTCCCGTTCTGCCTGAGATTAAATCACCCCTTTGTCCAGTGTAACCAGACTGTGTATATGCCACTTGCCCTTCACATGCTTTTTAGCCAATTTGGTTATCAGAGGACTGTTTTAGTGTGGCAATAGGTGTGCAAGTAACCCTGATTTTACATAATAATGGCCCTAAAGCGCAAGAGTAGTGATGCTGGCAATTGGAATATGCCAAAGAGAAGCCATGAAGAGTTTCCTTTAAGCAAAAAGGTGAAAGTTCTTAATTTAATAGGGAAAGAAAATTGTGTACTGAGGTTGCTAAGATCTACAATAAGAATGAAACTTCTATTTCTGAAATTGTGAAAAGGAAAATGAAATTCGTGCTAGCTTTGCTGTCACACCTCACACTGCAAAAGTTATAGCCACAGTATGTGATAAGAGCTTAGTTAAGATGGAAAAGACATTAAATTATAGGTCTCAGTGCTATCTGGGGTTTCAGACATCTACTGGGGTTATGGGAACACATCTTCCATGGGCAGAGATTTATTGTAATTTTAAAGTTGATGGAATATCTTTGTATCCTGATTTTTATGGTAGCTACATGAATCTGCACCTGTGTTAACATTTCACAGAAACACACACACACACAATTACATGTAAAATATGATTAAATCTGAATAAAATCCTTTAGTCTCTTTAATAGTGTCTAGATCATTTTTATTATTTTAATAATTGCACTGTGGTTATATATGTTAAGAAGAAAAGTGGGTGAAGAGCATGCAAAAACTCTAGCTAATATTTTTTGCACATTCTATGTGATTCTCAGACTCTCAAAATAAAATTCTAAATAAATATATTAGAAAATTGAATCCAGCAATATATGAAGAGAACAATAAGCCACAATCAAGCAGAGCTTATCACAAGAATGCAAAGCTAGCTCAACATTATAAAGTCAACTAGTGGCATTCAAAATATTAATGCCCAAAATGAAAAAAAATAACAATCATGTCAATAGATACTAAAAAGTTAAAAAAAAACTAGATCTCAATGATAAGACTATTCACCAAATGAGTAATAGAAGAGCATTTTCTCAACCTGATAAAGAGCATGTATAGCTAACGTTGCATTTAAAGGTGAAAAACTGAATGTTTTCCCCTACAATCAATGGCAGTAAGTATGTTTTATCTCGTCTCCTTTATTCAATATTGTTCTGGAATTTCATACAAGTGAAATAAGAAAAAAAGCAAATATAAATGGTAGAGAGATTTCAAAAGGAGAAACAAAACTGTCCCTATGCATAGATAAAATAATTTTCCATATACAGAAGCCCCCAAAATTAACAAAAATGAAAAATGAATAAATAATAAATCTTATGTAACCAATAAGTTTAGCAAAGTTGTAAGACACAAAGTCAATATCTAAAAACCAATCATATTTCTACATATTGGTGAGAAATAATAAAAAATTAAAAAGTATATCATTTGCAATTGTCCCAATAAAAAAGAGTTGCTTAAGTATAAATCTTACAACATGGGTATAAGACATGAATGCTAAAAATTATAAACTGGTAAAAGAAGTCTTTAGAAGAACTAAATAAGTGAAAGCAATATATTGTGCTCATAAATGAAAAGATTCAAGGTAGTAACATGTCAGTTCTACCATAAATAATTTGTAATTAAATGCAGTCCCACTCAAAAATCTCAGTGGGATTTATTTTTTGGTTGTTATATTTAATTTATTTATTTTGTGTGGTAGACGACTGCTCCATCACTGAGTTATATCCCTATCATACTTTTTTTGTAGATAAAGACAAGCCCATTTTAATATTTATATGGATATGTCTGAGTCAATATTGAAATTAATGATAAAGAGGACTCATACTATCCAATTTTAAAACTTACTAAATAAAGTCTCAATAGCTAAAACACTATATATAGAAAATTTGGGATAGGACAGTGTACAGTTAAGATACATATAAATATGATGAGTGACTTTTGGGCATTTAGCAGTTTTCATTTTAGTATTACAATATACCCTTTTGATTAGACTTTTGAAAAGTAATTTTTTTGAGGTGCAATTTACATATCATCAGATTGACTACTGCAAAGTAAACAATTCAATAGGATTTAATATATCACAATATTGGGCATTGACCACTGCTACTTTGGAAACAACTTCATTATTCCAAGTAAAACCCCTTATCCACTAAATGTTATCTCCCAGTTCTCATTATTTCCATATCTATAACAAAAATCTCCCTTATACATTTATGGGTACACCTAATGTACAAATGGAATCATGCAATGTGTGATATTTTGTTGTGTCTGGCTCCTTTAGGTTGGCATAGACTTTTTGAGATTTATTCATGTTGTAGCATTTATCAGTACTTCATTCATTTTACATCAAGTTAGGTATAATTGTTACCTAGGATACCTGAGATATCATTTGAACAAGTATTGCAAAGAGTAGGAACAGTTAATGAGATTGCTTGGCTTAGAAGAATGAAGAAATTTTGGTTTGTGTAGAGGGGAGTGACAGGAGGGGTGGGGCTATAGGGATGGGAAGGATGGTAGAATGAGACAGACATTATTAACCTATACATGTATACCCTATACATGTATACCCCATACATGTATACTCTATACATGTATGATTACACTACTAGAATGACTCTGCACCATGTACAGCCAGAGAAATGAGAATTTGTGCTCCATTGTGTACAATATATCAAAATGCATTCTATTGTCATATCTAACTAATTAGAACAAATTTAAAAATACCATATAGAAATAGTTTGTAATTATAAATAAAAGCCATTTAGAAGATATTATAAATAAAAATTCACTTAACACTGAAATAGTAGCAAAGAGAACAAGAATTGATAAAATTAAGTAGGGATAAATTCACCTCTGGCTATATATTTGGATCATTAGCGGCAGGGCTTAATAAACAAAACAGTAATAAAAAAAACAATGCTCAGACTTGGAAGTTCAAATTTTATTGCTATGGGGTGAATTTATGTGATTTTTAAATTGTAGTTTATATATACATACATGCATTTGTATATAAATACACAGACATGCATGCATATATGTATACATAAAACCAGAATATATACATACATGTCTATGTAAACATAGATATATTTATACATAAAACTATAACACATAAAACATAACATATGACAATTCAAATACATTTAAGAACATAATAAAGTGGCCTTTATTGTGGCCACAAAGTTGTGAAAACATACCACTATGCTTCCAAAACTTCTTTATTACCCAGAAGAGAAACTCTGTTACCATTAAACAATAATTCTTATTCTCCTTTCTCCTAAAGCATGGCAACCTCCAATCTACTTTTTTTCTGTCTAAATTTTTCTATTCCAGGTAATTCACAGAAATAGAATCATACCATTGTTGTTCTTTTATGTCTGGCTTATTAAATTTAGCACAATACTTTCAAGGCTCATCCACTTTAGAGCTTGCACCAGAACTTCATTTTTTTTATATAGCTGAATAATATTCCCTATTTTGTTTATGCATACATCTGTTGATGGACACTTGGTTTATTTCTACCCTTTGACTTCTGTGAAGAATGCTGCAGTGTGTTGCATCCTGTAAGTGTTGGTATTTTGGTTCTCATTTTCATTCATCTCTCAGTATTTTCTAATTTTCCTTATGGTTCTTCTTTTGTGTATTTGCTGTTTAATAAAGTGTTGTTTAATTTCTTCATATTTGTGAATTTTCTAGTTAATAATATTTAGAAATAAATTTATCCCTATAAATAACAAGTTGGATGATACAATGAAGGAAAGATTAATTTATTTTGAAGAAATCTTTCTTTTACTGATTTGTAGCTTCATTCCTTGAAATTGGAGAGGACACTTAGGATGATCTTAATCATTTTGAATGTATGAAGAAGTGTTTTACAGCTGAACATCTTTCTTCCTTTAATTCTGTCAGTGCTTGTTTTATATATTCGGGGCTCTGTTGTATGGTGCATATATATGCATACTTGCTATAAATTCTATGTGAATTGAGCCATTTATCAATATGTAATATTCTCATGTTTCTCTTATAATGGTTTTTAATTTATGTGTATTTTGTCTTATAATAGAATAACAACCACAGTTCTCTTGTAGTTACTATTTTCATGAGATATCTTTTATTCGTCTTCACTTTCAATTAATTTTTGTCTTTGGAGGTAAGAGCATTGCTATGGTTAGACAAAGTGTATTTTTTTTTTCCCCAAATGTTAACCTATTGGCAGCTTGATCGCCAATGTTCAGAGATGGTGTAATCTTTCATATGTGGAGTCTTGCAGGAAATTATTAGTATTTGTGATTCTGCCCTCAGAAGATAATACAGTAGTTGTCCTGGGATACCAATTAATTCTTAGGAGGGTGAGCAAGCCTGGCCTCTTCCACTTCTCGGGTTTCATGTGTTACCCTGCGATCTCTCCCTCTCACAGGCAATTTTCCCCAAGGTACCTCCTGACACAGGATACAGCAAAGGGGTCCTCACCAGAGCAGAGTTGCTGTTTACATCATGATCTTGAACCTCTAAAACTATGAGCTAAAAATGTCCCTTTGGTTTACATATTACTCACTGTGGGTATTTTATTATAGGAACAGAAAAGCATCTCTCTCCACCACTGTTGTGAGCTTATGAAAAATACATTAAAATTGTCTCCAATTTTTATGATATTTTATATTTTCCAAATATACTCTGATAAACCAATACTACTTTTGTGATAATAATTAATACACACAAGAAAACCACTATAGAAGTTTAGAAAAGGAAAGGCTGATTCTAATACATAAAAAAAAGATTCAAGTGAGAAATGGATATTCTTTCTCAAGCTCTATTATTGCTTTTGGCATTTGTATGGGGATAGACAACTAGCATTAAAGAAATTCAGAAGATTAGAGATAATCTTAGACTGATATAAACAGGAAATCTTTATGGAGGAATTGATATTACATCTGGGTCTGACAATAGGAAAAATGGAAGAAATTCTAAGTTTGGGGAAATGATATGAACAAAGTTATAGATTTGGGGAATTAGAAAGTGCCAACTTCTGTGATTTGTTTGTAAGATTACAATTCTTATTTTCTTGAAAATATTTATCTTGTCTTAGTTGTAGAAGTACAGTGGGATGATGTCTCTGGAGGACAGTCTACACTAAATCCCTGAATCACTGTCTCTTTTACTATTTTATAATAGCTAGCTCAGAGAGCTATTGCCTTTTCAAAACAGATTTTTCTTCTGTTTACCTTAGGCTTCATATAAAATTAAAATATGCATTTACTAGTTGGGAATGTGTACTTAATATATAGTTGGTTATCTTTGGGAGTCCAAGGCTGTCTGACATACTCCAGGCTGGAGAGGTGTCAGAGGATCAGGGACACTTGCAGTAATGTGTTCTAAGCCAGACTCCTCTTTCTTAGCCCCTCTACAGCTTTATTTCCATCCACAAACCCTATAAGGCACATCTGAGTACATATGCAATGTTACAGCTGATGTTGGCAAACAGAGATCCTGGCACTGGGCAGACATTTTCAACTAAATTCCATAATATTTAATATTTAGATTTAAATCTAATATTTAGATTTTCCCCCTTCTCCACCATTATTTATTTTCTATCCCTAAAACTTGTGGCTGCAGTTCATTTTGCATGAATTTCTGGACCATGTGACATTTTCTTTCTTCCATCTGTCTGACGCTTGCCTTTTTCCTCAGGGAAAAGCATCCTTCTTTAACCAACTTATTAACATAAAACTTTAATAAAATAATTTATTTTTATCCTGGCCTTTGGATTTCATCATGCCAAGGCTGCTTATAGGCATGAAAGAAATGCAGAGGTGGCTTACTTCTGCCTCAGGAGACACAGATTATTTTCAACTTAACCTCATTTTCCTTCAACTCTGCCTCACTGACCCCTCAGTGCTATCCCTCAGCTTTCCCGTTGTCCAGTCAGTTGTCTATATAATAATAATCATAGAACATGACATCAAAGCAGTGGAGAAAACCTCACAGAAGGAGAGTAATATTTAATAAGGGTCATGAAGGATAAGTAAAAATACTCAGAACTTCATTTTATTGAACACCTACTCTAAGCTAGGGACTGAATTAGTTCATTTAATCCTCACAGCAACTGTCAGGACAGTGTTCCCACTTCGCAGATGAGGAACTGAGGCACAGGATAAACAGATTGCCGAGAGTCTTTTAGCTAGGAAGTTGCTAGGCTATGTTTCATGTTCAGTCAGCTGGGTCTGGGAATTCAAATGCTACACAGAGAAATAAAAGGATGTGGGGAATATTATGTATATCAAGAAAGTTAAAACAGAATGCAAAAAAAAAAAAAAAACCCCAGCATATGAGGTCTTTGTGTTGAGCAAAAGTGAGGATTTCAGTGCAGCTCAAATAGAAAGGCTAGAGGTGAGATAAAGAGTTTTGTGGATAATAACTAAGAGAACAATGAGGATTTGGAAACAGGCAGATAGCATTAACATCTGAAAGTTATCGTATGAAATAAATATATAATGGATCACAGCTGAGATGTTAATTCACTTTAAATAGACAGACTGTCTCTGAGGTTAAGGCTTCGCTGTGACCTGATTAAAGATACTAAGTTATACTTTTTAAAAAGTCAATCCAAGTATACAGCAATATAATCACATAGAGAGAAGAATCAAAGAACTGAACAGCTGCAGTTTGTAACCAACACAATCCAGTGGAAAGGGTGTATTTGACCCCAAAGCATTTATTAAAATATCGGAAAATAATGAGACTGTCGGTATGATCATCAAACTAAGAAATGAAGTAGGTTGTGTTTCTCATAGCAGATACAACTTTTCCTCAGTGAAACTTTATGTGTTAAGTAATACAGAAGAAAGTAGGAGCATTTAGATAAGAAGTTTGCAAAAGACATAGATCCCAGGACTTCAGTTTCCCTTTATACTTTATATTATTATTACATAATATAATTAATTTCAGAACAAACTACATATCCTTGTGGCAATTATGAGTTCACTTGGAAAACTTCATTTTGGCTTGTTTTGCTTTTGGTACTGGGGATCAAACCCAGGGCCTCAGACATGCTAGGTGAGTGCTCTTCCACTGAGTTACATCCCTATCCCCAAAAGCCATTTTATTATTAATTTTCTTATTATATAGTTTTGATTACAGATTGGTGATACACTGAAAGAAAGCAGTGACATTCTGTCCTTAGTTCTTGGTATGCATTTGTGAAAAAAAAACCACAAAACAATACAAACAATAACCAAAGAAACCCAGCCCATCTAGTAGATATAACTCTCATGTAAATTAGTACATTGGGATTCCAGTTTATTCATTGACTCCTTTTGAATTTAGTTAACTTGACTCAGTCTTATTCTGGTGTTCTCAAAATTGTACTTCTAATTCTTAAAAAACAAAGTTTTCTCTGCACCAACTCACAGGTATCTTCTAAACAACACTTTGTGTACTGCACTAAGAAGCTTAAACTTAATCTGTCGGCAATGGAAAGTCAATATTGACTTTTTAAATAAGGGATCTGCATATGTCTATTTTAGTAAATATTTATATCTATCAAATATGGATAGGACAAGGTTAGGGAACATTTCATATTCTTTCTATCCCACTTAATTTCAAATGATCCTAATCATTTTATAGTAAACCTTATGCTAATCATGTGCCCATATTTTTTTAAGACCACAGATAGAGCAATGGACAAAACAGACAAGTGTCTGTCCTCAGGGTCTGTCT
The DNA here is from genome assembly GCF_048772815.1 of Callospermophilus lateralis. NCBI lineage: Eukaryota > Metazoa > Chordata > Mammalia > Rodentia > Sciuridae > Callospermophilus > Callospermophilus lateralis. Next base: position 99,773,044 of record NC_135306.1, read on the forward strand.
TCATGGTCCCTATATTCCTCAGGGTGAGTGAAAGAGAAATAAAGAGAGGGAGAAAGAGAGAGTACAAACTTCTCTACAGAGTTGGGGAAGTGCCTACAACAAATGTATCCTATTGCCAGTTTTCAGAAATAAAATTTATTAGAGCACAGCCACATCCATTTATGTAAATACTGCCTATGGCTGCATTCATGCAATAATGGAAGAGTTGAATAGTCACAATAAAGATGATATGGTCTATAAGCCTCACATATTTATTATCTGGCCCTTTACTGAAATCATTTGGTGACTCACTGGTACCTGGTATTCAATTTTGCAGCCAACACAATGGTCTAAAATAAAGCAGAGAAAGGGAATAAGGTATGGGGGAAATCACTAACATAATATACATATTAGCTTTTTTTCACTGATGTGTCAAATACCTAAGACATAAATACCTAAGACAACTTAAAGGAGGAACATTTTATTTTGACTTATGGTTTTAGAGATTTTTCAGTCCATGGACAGTTTTGACTTGAGGTGAAGCGGAAACATCATGGCAGCACATTAGGACAAAGGACATTTTCTCACCACATGGCAGCTGGAAAGCAGAGAGAGAAAGCAGGGACACGATGAGTTTTTAGGGAATGCCCATAGTAACTTACCATCTCCAAAGTTCCTCCTCCTAATATTTCCATCACCTCACATTATGTCACCAGCTATGAACCAAAAAATGGATTTCTCCACTGATGATGTTAGAACCTTTGCCGCAGTCTGGCTGGGCACAATTCAGGAGCCACTTGTCAAAAGAAACTAACTTTATTTTTAGAACCACACAAGATAAACAAAACAGCTCCTCAGGAAAAAACCCTCAGAGCCCAACTGCCACCACCGGCTTCCCACAAGCCACACACCCCAACAACAACTTCCTCCCACAATCCTCCTGCTCTTGAGGCCGATTGGCTGGGTCGCATGGGCGGAGCCAAAAAAGTTCCCCAATGAGCAGCTTACAGTGAAGGGTGCTTGAGGACCATAGGTTGTTACAGCCTCTTTTAGCTGCTTCACTGTTTTGAAATTTAAAGTATGGTAAATTCGCTGCCCTCCTACCTCAAATACAGGGCATGTTAATACTTGAGATCCTGTCGCAGGATCTGAACTATCCACTGCGGGGGTTGGGGGCCTCTCAGCATATGAAGGTGGCCTTGTCAGGTGGACACTTACGTCCTCTGGTGATAGAAAGGTGTTAGTAGCAGTCTCCTGTAGAGGTGGTGCTGTTGGTTGGACACGTAAGCCCTCTGGTGATAGAAAGGTTTTAGTAGCAGTCTCCTTTTGTAACTTTCCCCCTGATGGCTTTTTCTGCTCTAAACTTTCTTTCTATGTCTGATTAGCTTGAAAGACCTTCTCTTTTACTTGAATCTTTTCCTCTTTCTGACTAACTTGAGAGACCTCCTCATTTACTTGAATCAATATGTCTTCTCCTTCCTCTACCTTTGTCTGAATTGAAGGTTTTGGACTAAGAAAACCAAATACCAATGCCCAGAATGCCAATGTGCCAGCTGGCAGAGTTCCTGGGCTGTTCTTTTCTATTCTTTTTAAATCTTCACCATGATGGTTCCATTGTGATATATTTAACAACTCCTCCTTAAAAAGCCATGGGCTACATTTTTGCATTGTATCAACGTATGCCCTGACTGCTCTTGATTTTACTGGAATGCCTTCTTCCTCTAACAATTTACTTAACACTCTTTCAGTTTGTTTTTTACTAGTTTCTGATCCCGTATTTCTACTATAATACAACCCAACAAGATGACGCCAAAGAAAACCGAGACAGAATGAAATAAAAATGGAACAACAAAAATTCATTATAGCCTTTCTATCCTCCTTACATGTGCATCCGTCCTTTCTCCCTGTCTGTTCCTCAGACGTAAATAGTTTTTCCTCAGAAGTGAGCGGTTTTTCTTCCGTCTCACTCATCTCCAGGGACAGGCAACTTAAAACAAAAATGAAGCAAAACAAAAGAGGAATCTTAAAATGGCTCCCCATCCTCTCACCCTGCCCTCAGGGGCGAGCGGTTTACTTACCCTCAGTCGCTCCCCGTGCGAGCCGCCAAATGCCTCAGTCTGGCTGGGCACAATTCAGGAGCCACTTGTCAAAAGAAACTAACTTTATTTTTAGAACCACACAAGATAAACAAAACAGCTCCTCAGGAAAAAACCCTCAGAGCCCAACTGCCACCACCGGCTTCCCACAAGCCACACACCCCAACAACAACTTCCTCCCACAATCCTCCTGCTCTTGAGGCCGATTGGCTGGGTCGCATGGGCGGAGCCAAAAAAGTTCCCCAATGAGCAGCTCCGTGGTCTGAAAGGGCAGGGAAACAGCCCAATGAGCATCACCGCAGAGGAGCCAATCAGCTAGATGTTGCTAGATGTTGCTGGGGCTGCTGTGAGCCAATCATCAGCTGGTAGTCTGAAAGGGCAGGGAAACAGCTCAATGAGCATCTCCACAGAGGAGCCAATCAGCTAGATGTTGCTGGGGCCGCTGTGAGCCAATCATCAGTTGGCAGTCTGAAAGTTTGCTGGAGCCCCTTCGGCTGTGGCTCTCAACAAACCTTTATGATCCAATGACTCTCCAAGTGTCCCACCTCTGGACATTACTGCATTGAGAACCAAGTCTTCAACATATGAGCCCTCAGGGCACATTTAGATACAAACCATAACACTATAATGTAGTATAATATAATGAAATATTATGTAAGGTAATATAAACTGACATAATGAATGGAATGTTCAGAGATTGTGTCACTAAAGTGTTATCTGAGCAAATACAATTGTCTTCCAAATCAATCCAGTTAACATATTTTATGACTAATCTTTCCTGGATAATTTTTCCAATTCAATGATGAATTCTCTTTATTAGTTCCTTATTACTCTGCACTTGTACAATTGCAATAGCACTGTGGATAAGCTGTTTGATATATATCTCTGCCCCTAGTGACTCATTCCAAACCATTTTTCTAGGTAAACCTTCTTGTACTGTTAGACTCCCTGCTCAAAACATCTGCAAATTCTTGTTAACAATAGGATGAAAGTAGAACTCCTTAGCCAGGATTCAACATCCTTCAAAACCTCCTTTGTGCTAACATTTCCAAAATTATTTCTCTTTCTGCCTTTTAAACCATAGTCAAAATGTACTTGTCATTGTTTCTCTGCTATTTGTAAAAATTTCCAGGTTGATTTTGATGTTGAAATGTTCTTCTACCCCAACCTTGCAGGACACAATGGAGCAGATAGCTGAAGGAAGAGAGGGAGTGAGATATCCGTAGATATCTGGGGAAAGAGCAATGTCCTCAGAGGGCAAAACCAAGTACAAAAGCCCAGCAGCAGGAGTGCTGCTGGCTGTGTCTGAGGAGCAGGCTGGAGCCCCTGGATAGGAGGTTGGAAGGCTATGTGATAACAGTAAGGGAGAAAGCACAGGAAAATATGGCACGAGCCTAGACTTTAAGTGCGACAAGAGCCACCAAGGGTATTAAGGGGGTTTGAATCAACTGAGATGTAATTGGATGTTAGTTTCATCTGTGATGGGAACAGTGAGAAACCAAGGGGACAACTTCGAGAATATTGATACAATACAGGAGAGGTATGAGCATCTTGATGCAGGTGGTTACCATGTGCAATGGTTTAGATGAGTGTCCTGCAAACATTAGCCCCCAGTGCTGTAGGATTGAGAGATACTGTGCACTTTTAAGAGGTAGGACCCAGTGGGAGGGCCTTATATCACTGAAGACCTGTTCTGGAAAGGGGTTGTAGACCCAGCCTCATTTTCTCTTGGCTTCCTGATGTCAGCAGTTGCTCCAAATAAACTACCACCATTACTAGAGTCATTTGCCACTTTTATCACATGTTGGCTGATGTGAGTTCCATGCTTTCAAACCCTCAAAACTGAGATAAATAAATATTTTCTCATTATAAGTAGTTACCTTAAGTATTTTGTTGTAGGAACTTGAAGCTTGCTGATCTACTGCAATAGAAAAAAATGTTGGGATTGGAGTAGTTTTGAAAGGATAGTCTATGGGGTTTTCTGGTGGATTGATGGTAGGCACACAGAAAGAGTGAAAATCAAAGAGTCCAAAGTTTTGACCTAAGTAACCAGAACATTTACTGAGATCAGAAAAAGAGAATCTGCTTTTCGATGGGTGTAGGAAGTTGATCAGAAATTTTGTTCTAAACATACCAAATTTGAAATGCCATTTCTTCCTTAAAATAAAAATATGTTGGTAGAAATTTGAATGTATGAGTGTTGAGATCACAGCAGAGGTAAAGGTCAGAAATATAAATACACTCATGGCTATACATTCAGGTTTCCATCATGGAGGTGTACAATTACAGTGTGTAGGAGAACAAACTGCTTATAATTATCTGTGATTAGGCTGTAACTCAATTTTACATAAAAACAAAAAGAGTATTTTGTGCACAGTTTTAGTATATATTGAATTTCCCTGGAATGCAAACTATTATGTAAATCAAGGAATTATTACCCTTAAGTTTTTGTTCAAAAGTTTCAAAAAGAATTATTCACTATTTTAGAAAGTTATATTGCTGACAGCAATGCTGCTAGAAATAATGAAATCACCTACAACATGCATGCATCTTTTATATTTGTAGCTATTGCCTATAGACCATTTCAAAGTACAGAAACAAGCATCTCATTCTAAGGCTGTTTACATCTGACCATTTACATATTATGATACTTATTATTTTAATGCATTTATTTTTCACTTTATATTGCAGCTAGTACATTGTTGTGAGTTAATTTCTTCATATTGCTGTTTTGTATTGTTTTCAAGGATTTTAGATATATTATCCCCACCCTGTACTCTTTTTGGAAAATCCTTTTCCCTCATCTCTGCTGACACTGAGATAAAGCCAGCATATATGCATGTGAATGGAGGCATTTCAGGATTATAAAGAGGCCTCACAAAATAACTAGGATGAAAAGGAGACACCACCTTTCATAGGGTTGAAATCTCTCCTTGCCCTGATTCCCAGAGCAGCATATTCCAAATCCTCCAGAAGCTTCACAAGAAGCCTCCAGCCCTGCTCCTGGGAAACCCCCAAGGGACAGGGAGAGATGATAAATGAGACACACAATTAATGAGCCACACAATGGGCATTATCCAAACCACAGGGCTGGCTGGCCTTGTGGGTTTGTGCTTTTGCTCCATCGATTTCAGCTTTCCGTAATTTTCAAAATGGCAAAATTAGCATTTCTACTACCTCTCTTCAAAAACATAAATAAAATGAACAATTCACATCTGCCCTGTTCTCTGAGTTGAATGCAGTTCATTTTTTTTAGTTTTTCCATCAACACCCTTACCCCCTCTCATACCACCCTACATAGGAAAGAGCACTTAATGATATTTTTACTTTCCTTTGTCACCAATTATAATTCACCAGCAGCTGCTACAGGCCTCCTCGTTTATTTAAACAGGCACTGCTTATTTGATAATGGGTCCTTCGGGCTTCACCTCTTTTTTTCAGTGTCATATTCGGTGTTTTATTTCTCCTGCTTATGCAATGAAAGCCCAATGTACTTTCCCAGATAAATAAATTTATAGCTACAGATTTGAAGCGTATTCAGAATGTACTTTCTTAAGTAAAGCTTAGAAAGCTCTCAAATCCTTTTTAGTCATTTGAGGTAACATTCCCCTTTCAGACAACCTGGAGCTCAAGAAAGAAGGTTAATCCAGGGCCAGGGAGATTTGAAAAGAAGAGAAACAAACATACACACTGTTCACACCAAAGCAATGGAAACATTGAAGGCTTAACCAGCAGGTGGCCACGTGCAGAGAAGAGCATATTCAAAATGAATTGTCATTGACAGTCCAGTCTGTTCAGGTCCTGGAGCTCAGCACAAACCCCTATGTGTCATTGGCAAAAGTTTTAAAAAATATATTTATTCTTGAGCCTAAAACATAAATTTAGAAATGTGGCAGTCTAAATGAACCAGCATGAGAATGCTTTTAGAAATAATAACAAAGTATACACCTTCATGTACCTGCAAAAACTGTGTGTGCATATGTGTATATGTGGGCATGTTTGGGGCAGGGGTAGCAAGGGATCTGGCTTCCAATCAAATTAAAACTGATTGCCTATTATACAATATTTTTTCCTTCATTATACAATATTTTTACTTGAATTCTTGCTTTCTATATAGGGACTGATACATTATTAAATCTTGTTTCAGGATCTTTGTACATGTGGTTTAATTCTATTTGGAATGAAGTGAAACTCAATCTTTTATGTTTTTATGAGTGCATTAATATAGTGGGGTTCATTTTGATATATTCATACATGCATGGAATATAATTTGCTCTATTACAATCCCAGCCATTCTACTTTCCTTTCCTCTCCACCTGTCCCCTTGTCCCCTTCTTCTACTCTATTGGTCTTCCTTCTATGTATTTATTATTCCTTAACAGTTGCTTTATAAACATACACAAAAGTAGAATTCATTGCAGTACATTCATATATATATATATATGTATAACATAATTTGGTCAATTTAACTTATTCTTTAAATGTCTAATCCCTACTCATTATTCAGATTTTAACTAACAAATGAATTTGTCAGAAAGACCTTTCTAATTCTCCAAATCTAAATTTTAATGCCCCTTTTGTGCTAGTTTGTGCTAGTTTTAATTTCCTTTCATTCCTCTTCTACCACTTTGTAAAGCGTTACATATTTGACTATTTGTTAAATATCAGTTTCTCCTACAAAGCAGTATATTTTGTTAGAGGAAGAGACCTTTTCTATTTCTATAATTCCTCCCTCCCCATCACCTAGAAACAAACACATCGTATTTATGAATGGAGAAATAATGGAGATTTAGAGGAATTAGGAATGGGGAAATGGTGATATAAAAATCATACTTAAAAATAATTCTTTAACTCTCATATTCCTCTTTTTAAAATTTTCCTATCTGAGTACATTTCAGTTCAAATGAGAATTGAGTGCCCATCGTCAAAAATTCAAAAATCTAAAATTTTCCAAAATCTGAAAGTTTCTGAGCATCAATATCATGTCCCAAGTGGAAAACTCAACATTGGACTTACTGACCATGATGGCTTATGGTCAAAACACAAGTGCACTAAAAATATTGCATGAAATTACCTTCAGGTTATATCTAGAAGGTATGATGAAAAACAAATGAATTCTGTGTTTAAATTTGGGTCTCATCCCCAATATATTTCATTATGAATATACAAATATTTCAAACAAAACAAAACAAAAATCCTGAAATCCAAAACACTCTGGTCCCAAACACTTTAGGTAAGATATACTCAATTTGTACAAAGAGGGAAGATAATGTGATGTAATCATTCATTTTTTTTCCTTTGTTTTTCTTCCTCTATGGGCATGAGTTTCTGTGTTTCTTAATCTAGACAGCATTTCTTATTAGCAACTTTCTAAACAATGATCTATACTTGTGTAGAATAATCAAAGAATTTACTGCTTAAGTAGAATTATCCGAGAAATAGATTTTAGTAAGCAACTCTCATTCTGGTTAACAAAGCATTAAACATTTAAGTAATCAATGAACTTGACTCATTAAATATCTTAATATTTATACATTGAAGGGTCACATTTGTCAACAAAGGTTAATTGATCACTGAGAGAAGAATTCTTTTCTGTGAAGTGGCTTTTTGATTCTTAAGTGAAGGAAGCAGTTTATAAGAAAGAAACTATCATCACCAGGGACTCATTACTAGATGTGGGCCTTAATGAATGTGGGTCCAATTTCCATTTCTATTACTTCTTTGCTTGGGACTGTGGAGGGAACTATACAACTATTCAATTCTTTAATTCTTTCAACTGTAAAATTAGGAGAACTCTGGGCTAATCCAAACCTTCTCCAGTTGCTAACCTGAACTGCTCAGACTGCTAAAGAAAATTAACATAGTCTAAAGTCACCATCCTTACAGCACCACAGCATTAGTTGGTATTCTGGCTGTCTCTCTACAGCCCCTAATTATCACTATCTCTCATCCCAACAACAGGTTTTCTATGCCCTTACCACACTCTTGAATCACAGTGTTATTCAGTGCTACTGGTTGCAAACAGTAGAAATCTATCTCATTTAATTAGATAAGATTTTTCTAGAAATAGGTCCTAAAATTCTTGGGAGGGCTGAAATATAGAGTCTATGCTAAGGTTTCAGGAATAACTCCCAGAGCCACATCATGGACCAAGTCCACCATATTAGTCAGTTTTGCATAACTACAGTGAAATACTTGATGTGGCTAACTGATAAAGAGGAAAGGTTTATTTAGTTCGCAGTTTGGAAATCTGTTATGGTTTAGAGGTGAGGTAGCCACTAAAAGCTCACATATGAGACAATTCAAGGAAGTCTAGAGATGAAATGAATGGGTTATGAGAGTTTGAACCTAATCAGTACATTAATAACCTGATGGAGATTAACTTAATGGTAACTGTAGTCAAGTTGGGTATGACTGGAAGAGGTGGGAATGCCTTTGGAGTATATATTTTGTGTTTGTTGAACAGAGATCCTCCCACTCCCATGTTTCCTGATGTGGTGTCGTGAGCCACTTTCCTGTGACAAACTCTTCTGCCATGATATACTGCCACGTTCGACCCAGAACAATGAAGTTGGCCATCTGTGGACTGAGATACATGAAACTGTGAGGCCCCAAATAAACATCCTCCTCTAAAATTTTCCTCTCAGGTCTTTTAATTACAGAAGCAAAATAGCTAACTGAAACAGAAACTTCAGGACATGATGCCCATATCAACTCAGATCTATTGAGGACCTTCTTTCTTGGCTGAATCACATCATACACTGCCAAACAAAAAGAGAGAAATGGGAATCCCACAATCCTCTCCCAGGGCATAGCCTCAGTGACCCAAGGACCTCCCACTAGACCACCTCTCAAAAGTCCCACTACCTCCCAGTATTGTGACTGTGCAGATCAACTTGAGTCACAAAGAACTTTGAAGGACATACAACCCATATCTAGAAACTACAGCACCCACCCAAGGTGCTACCATTTTCCATGACTGCAAATCAGCAGTATATACAATCTTAGATGAGGTGAGAACAGGGCTGCTTTAATTTGTGTGTGAAAACAGAACTATTGTGTCTGGCTCTTTCCCCATAACTGTTCCATATCAGACTTTAAAACACAGTCTAGTCTCCAACATCCAGGGAAGTTGGGAGACAATTTTTTTTCTCTTGGGAGGGCTCTGCATTGGTAAAACAGACTTACCCTTCAAGAGAATCGAAGTGTTGAAAGGCCACTTAAAACCTGAGAGGTTGCCGCAAATGGAACAGGTTCCAAATACTTGCTATGCTAAATTGTCTCATTGTCAATAGCCATTATCTCTGCACCCTTCATGGTCAGCCTCTGGATTGCAGAGAAGAAACTATTTCACAGAATCTCCCTCCTACATAGTTGTGTCAACTTGGAGTTTGCCAATAAGAGGAATTCAAGCGGATTTTCCAGGTGAAGGGGAAGGAGAAGTTGCCACTTCCCAGATTCACGTGCAACCTGGTGTGTAGGATTGATGTATATATTTTGAAGGAGTTTCAGAACTGCTCACTTATGCAGGCTAAGATATTTGATTAGATCGTTCCAGAGGCTTTGAGATTTCAGCAATTTCTCTGCTAGTCTTTCAGAATATACTCTTTTGTAACTGAAGGCTGATATTTTTTTCATGTTGACTACTTGATTTTAATCCCCTCAGCATTTCCAATATTTGTATAAATCACTAATCACTCCATTTGAATAATGTTACTTCCATTTTCCCAAACCTAACTCATATATTCACATCCCACAATCTCCTGCCACTATAGTTGCAGCAATGTACAATGAATAATCTCATTCCTACTTTTCAAAGAGTCAATATAGAAAAACTTCTGACCTCATGTTGATTATCAGATCTCCATTTATAAACAATTTTATCATTTCCTTCCTCTTCCAAAGGATGAAGTATTCCTCTTCCTATTGTAGGTTAATTTGTCTATTAGTCAATGATGCTTTAATCTCTTTTTCTCTCTTCTGTATCTTTATTGTTTGTCCTTAGGCCTAGAATATTCTACCTTTCCTTCTATAATTGTCTTTTTATTTTTATCATATTAACATATAACTATATTTCTCACATTAAATGCAAACAGAAAATATACCATATTCATCAGAATGTCTAAACTATGCTTTGGAAATTGCTCAAAAACAGTAGCATCTTAACAGAAATAAGACCTGCTTCCTGGTCACCCCTCACCCCTTGGCTATCAGTCGTCACTGAGTTCATTTTAGTCCTTCAGAGGGTGAGGATGACAGGGGTTCCACCATTGTCACACAAGGTTTCAGGGTCTCATGCTGCAAACAAAGAGAATCTGGAGAATTGGGCACCAATTCTAAATGTGTCTGCCTGGAAAGAATATGTGTCACTCCCTTTTTATTTCATGGCCCAAAGATGGACACATTTATATTCAGGAATCAGAATAAGAAGGTTCTTAAAATATGATGAGCATCAGTAGCCTCTCATACCCTCTTGACCTGACATGGGTCTCCTACTCTCCATAGACAAACTGCTGCCTACAGTGGTCTTATTTTACCACCCATATTTCCATTTATTCCATTTTCTTTCTAACAAAATACTGTCTAGGTTTTGGGTTGCCAGTTTTTTGTTTTGTTTTGTTATGTTTTCTGGAAAAAGAATTGTAGCTGGCAATCATTTCCTTTGAGGATTGTTTAAGTGTTGCTTATGTATTGTTCCCGTTATGTTCTAGAACCTGATTATACCATTGTGAAATCTGATACTGTTCTCCTTCTTAAGCTGTTGCAATAAGGATTTTTTTTTTTTACTCTCCAACTTATTTGACATCATGGTCTTTATACCTTGTGTTTCAAATTTTTGTGATATAAATTTTTCTTTCATAGCTTTTTCCATTTTTCTTGATGTAGGTTTTCTGATTTATTGTGTTGGCTGTGTAGTGGTGCCTTTCAAGTTGAATTTAAAATATTTTTTTTGATAATTGTCTTCTATTTTCTCAGTTATTTTGGGTTTTTTGTTTTGTTTTGTTTTGGAATTCCTATTAGACTTAGACCAATGCTTTACTTCTTTATCTTCTTTTATATATTCAACTCTGTCATTTTATTCAGCTTCCTGAAAAACTTTATCTTTTAATATCTCTGTGAAGATTTAATATCTTTCATGTTATTCTCCATTTGAAGGATTAGTTATTTTTTAATGCTTTTTTTCTATATCATTTGTTCTGATATTGTAGACCGACTATCTTCTTTTACATTTCTGAGTATATTCTTGGCACATTGGTGATTCTGGTGAAGTGCTCTTTTGCCCTCAATGTTCTTTCCTCTTATTTGCTTTTTCCTCCTATTCATTCTCTTTGCTCTTTGACCCTTACATTAGAAACTTTTAAAAAAATATATAATTTTAATTTTGGTTGTCAGTTCACTTAGGAACGAAACATCAAAATGTCATTAGGAGGTTCTGTGTGCACAAATTAATTCTCAGCAGAAAGTAGATTTAATTGTGCAGGAACCGTATGGTTTTGGTAGGGAACACTGTGACTACAGGAAAGAATACATCTCTCTCTCTCTCTTTTTTTTCTGGTCATTTTACCAGCCTTGCTGAGGTAACTGGCTGTCAGACCTAGAAATCAGTTTAACTTATCTAATGCTGCATGAAAAATTAGCCCAGAATGTAGTGGTTTCAAAAAATATAATAATGTTTATTACCTCACAGTCTTTGTGGTGAGAAATCTGGGGTTAGTTGGGACTTCTTGCTTTAAATATCTCATAAGTGATGTGAACAACCATCTCAATATTCCAAGGACTGTATCTCAGTTTTATCCAGGAAAGTCCTGTGTCCTGTAAAATCCCTCAGGTCATGAGCAAACTGTGACACATGATCACCCCTGAAGCCCGCATTCATCTAAAGCTAGGTTGGGGTGGTTCTGTTTCTAACCCACCCATGTAGTTGGTAGGATTCAGTTCCTCCCAGGCTGTTGGATGAAGGTCTCTCTGTATCTTCTCTAGTCTCTTTCTATGTGGCCTCTCCACAGAGTTGGCTTCATCAGACTGAGAAAATGGGAAGTCAAGACAAAGTACCAGTATGTGTGTTAGAAAGGCAGAAACGGCTGTTTACAACTTTTTTATAGGTTGACGTCCCACTACTTTGCCATATTCTATTCATTAGAAACAAATCACCCAGTCCAGCCCAGTACAGAGTGCCATGTCAGAGCTTCCTGCCACACATAGTATAACAAGGGAGAAGTAAAGGGCACAAAGAAGATTCAAGGCACACCATTACTTGATTCATATGATTACAATTCTGTTCCTTACCCATAGCTATTTACAGTGTCCCCCAAGTAAAAATCTCTCTAATCCAACTCCTCCTGAGAATAAATATCAGCACTCCACACAGCCTGGAAGGTGGCCTCATTTACCAGGCAGGGTGGGGACAGGACCTGGGAGAAATGTGCATGTCACACAGATACCCATCCATTCCTCCCATTTGTGGTTCAACTAGTAACTCTGACTTCTGGCATCTCGCCACCCTGCAACTCTGGACCTCACAAACCAGCTTACTTAACTGCCACCATCTGACCACGGTCCCCTCAGGTCACTGAGCTTTAGCCTTTCCCCTCTGAAGCTAAGTCATTTTCCACTAAGCCAGCAGTTTTCTCTCTGCCCATAATTAATCTCATCCTTTACAACCCTTTTCTGTTTTATTAACTTTGCCCTTTTGACTTATGTTTTTTACGTGGCTTTAATTTCAAAATAGTGGTGTTTTAAGAGGAGGTATAGTTTAGGCTACCAGTTAAATAAGAATTCCTTTTATTTTCTTAGAAGCTACAATTCCAACACCTTTCTAACTATTAGAGGAATATTTATGCATCTCCAGTGACTCATCTAGTCACTGATACATAATAAGTGCTTAAAAATAAATAATTGAATGAAACCAAAGTAATGTGACTCTCTTGAACATATGCCAAAAGGAACTGGGAGAAGAATTTCGATCTAGAAAATAAGCAAGCAAAGAAACCCAAAATACCATTTGTCTATTGTCCTCAAGTATTAAAAAGAGAAGAGGAAGAGGAGGAAGAGGCAGAGGAAGAAGAAAAGAAGGTGAAGGAGAAGGAGGAGGAAGAGAAAGAGAGGGGCAGGAGAAATGAGCAACTTTGTTTAACATGACTTACCTGGGATCTAGAATATGGATTATCACATAGTAGGTACTAAATAAATATTTGTTTCATGCATGAGTACTGACATTAAGTACAGTGTAAACTCAGGAGACTTAGATGTGAAGTGATAGTAGCTAAACTACCTCAAGGAAGGCAGAAACTCAGCTGAAACCCATTTCCTTAGCTCTAAATCATGGACTGTGAGATTTACCCAAGGAAGTTGTTTTGAGGACATTCTGGGATGATGTATGTAGATGCACTTGGACAAATTCTCATCATCACTTTAATTTTCTTAACATACACACACACACACACACACACACACACACACATTTTTCTTTCCTTGTGTTAATTAGTTTTACATCACAGTGACAAAATACCTGAGAATAGCAACTTAAGAAAGAAAAATTAATTTTCGCTCATGGTTTCAAAGGTTTCAGTCCATGATTTGCTGTCTCCATTACTTTTAGATCTGCGGTGAGGCAAAAAAAACGTCATGGTGGAAGATTAAGGTGGTAGAAATCTGCTCATCTCATGGCAGCCAAGAAACAAAGAGAAATAGGGAAGAGGTCAGGAATAAAACATACCCTTCCAAGTCACTCCCCAGTGAGTTAGTCATTGATGAGGACAGTATCCTCATTATCCAATCACTTTCCAGAAGACCCAACTCTGAACGTAGCTGCATCAGGAGCAAGCCTTCAACGTAGGAATCTTTGGAAGAGATTCCAGATCTAATTCACAACACCTAGTGGACAAAAATCACATTTGGAAAAATATTAGTACTGTTTCATACTTTGTTACTAAATACAACTTCCAAACACCTCAGGTTATGTCTTATTTTATGTCAACCATGGGCAACTACCTTTCTCTTTCTTTGAGGATTGGATTGTGTATATGTGTATGGGGAGGGGGAAACAGTCACCTGGAAGGATTTTAGTGGAAGGTAATAGAGAGTCCCTGGTACTGGCTGAGGACTGGGGAGAAATTTATCCTTTTCCAGTAGTTAGTTCCGCTTTTTCCTGTTATAAGGAGCAAAAGTATATTATTAACCATCTAGAAACTTGATGTTCCCTCTGTCCAAGACCCTAATGGCTTTTCTCTCACTGCCCTACTGCTTCCTACTGACCATTTGCTGACCTTAGCAGTATAAGTCAAAGTTGGAGCTAATAAAAGCTGGCAGATACCTACACTCTTAATTGAATCTCTAGGTCTTTATTGACTTTCCCTTCTTCCTCCCTCCTCCCTCCTTCTTTCTATTCATCTTATTTTAGAAAGAAGTTTTTCATTAGTAAATAGAAAATATTTAGGTGTCTGACATCTCCAGAATGTTGATGACTGCATTGTGCATTAGCTGTAAGTTTCAGCCACAGCTTAATAGGTCTGAAGAGGAATGGATGCACTTTGGCTAAACCAGGAATCTGATTGCTACCTAAATAACTAATTCATCTTCATAGCGGATGGATGTCAAGGATATTCAAAAGCAGATACACCCAAGGTCATGTCAATTAGTTGTGGAGGAAAGCCTGACTAGAAGGTAATTTAAGATATAAACAGCCTCCATTTCCCAAACCCAGTCCCTTAATAAACACCTTACCTAGTCTGAAGGTTTGGAAATGTACCAAACCTCTTCCAGGGTGTGTGGGAACCTGGGGATGAATTCTTCACAAAATGAGAGTGTCATCCATTTGGAGGCACCATCAGCACAGAGGGAAATTAAGCACTTGATGATTCTTCCTCAACTCTTCTTTCCTTGCCTCATTGGAGTCACCTTGTTGCCACTAAAGAGATGTTGATTCTTCACAAAGTCCAAAAGGGAAAATGATAAGATGAGAAACAGTCAACAGTTATCATATACCTACTTCCAAGATTGAAGTGATGTTAGCCTCTTGAACAATCAGTCTCCTTTTAAGTTTAATATCAATATTCAGAATTCATAGGGAGCAACCCACATAGAGGCTCAACTTTGAAACAATGGATATGCTAATTAGCCTGATTGGATCACTCCACAATGCAGGCAGCTCTGGGGACATCACTTTTCACCCCATGAGTGTACTAGATCACTATTTGTCGACTAAAAACAAAGTAAAATTTAAAAATGCTTTGACAAAGCAGCTGCTCCACATCACTGAGCTGCCTGCTGCTGCTGCCTCATCTCCTAATGTGACCACCTCCATCTTGGAACACCTTAACTTCTGCCACAGCCACCTCAACATGGTAGCCTCCACCCTGGGACACCAGAGAGTGCCTGGAAGCAGCTGCCCACCATAGCGCCACCCACCACAGTGCTGCATCTCCAAATGTGGCCCGCGCTAGGTGCTCCATTTCTGGAAGTGGTCACCTCCATTTTGAGATACCTCTGCCACCTTTTTGGGTTATCTCTGCTACCGCCATCACCACCACAAGTTGTGGCAGCCTCCATCTTGAGAAAGTGGCCAGGGACTGGAAGCCCAACATTAAGGTATCTATCTGTTTGCCTCTGCCACCACCATCTAGGGATGCAGCTACTTCCATCTAGGGACACCAGCCAGGGCCTAGAAGACCATCATCAAGGTGCCTGCAGGCTTGGTTACACATTAGTTACAAAACCAACCTGGTCTCTAACTCTCTCCAATCTGGCATCCGCCAACCCCCTGGTCCTACTGGCTTGTCAATCAACAGGGCTTTCCAGCTCTCCAATTCCCAGTTTTCCAACCCCTCTTTATCCAGAAACCCAGCCCAGCACTTGCAGCTATGTGGTCATTTCATAGCTCTCGACACCTGGTCCGGATCCGCCTGATACAGAATAGCTCTCCACAATAAATGTACTGGTCCCAGCACAAAGCCGCCAAGACCTCCAGAGAGAGAGGTGCCTAATTGGGAAGTCAAAAGGGCAGGAACAGGAGAGATACAGTTTAGAGACAAAATTAGAGAACAGGAATTGTAGGATTCGAAAGTGACATAAAGGGCTAAGATCAAGATCCAACATCACACAAGTGGACCCCAAAGGAGATTCCTGGGGTGTAGTCATTCTATGGGACCACAATTGCTATACCCCATCTCCAGGAATTCTGCCTCCAAGACTAACCCTCCCATACTAGTATAATTTGCACCTTCCTGAGGGTGGATATATCAGCAAACTCCAGACAACCCTTCCTATCAGATGAGAAGGGAAGCAGAGAACCTAACAAACCAGAAATAATTGTTCAATTATTGAGGTTTTTCTTTTTCTTTCCTGCTCTCACATGCCCACAATTTTAAAAACCAAGCAGCACTTTCATGCATCAGGCTTTTGAGGACTAGAATGTCTGAATAGTATATTACAGTTTTGTTATATATTATTTTATTGTTGTATTTTTTTCTTTTTCTTTTTAAATTTTTTCCTCCTTTTTCTTATTTTATTTATTATTTTTTAAACTTGTTCTCTATATTTTCCTCTCACTTATTTTTTCCCTGGATTCTCTGTCTCTTTTCTCCTGCTAAGAGCTAACTTCTATTGATTCCTCTTTCACTCTTCCTAAGATCTAATACTTCTGTCTTCTCCCCATCACCTCATAAACATCACATCCTACACCACCCTGTTCTCTCTGTCTACCATTAGAAACTGCAGACCCTATTGCAAACCTACTGTTTATATTGTAGACAATAATTAAACATATCATTTCTGTTTATTGTGACAAAACTGTAAATGTCTCAATAGGAGCTTTTTGGTTTAAGGCTGCATGTTGTTTGCATTGGGTGCTGTTAATATTGTTCTCCCCTTTAAAGGTGGCGTATTGGAAACCCACAGGTGCACTATAAGTCTATAGGGCAGAAACTGTAATTCTTGGATCTGCACTGCTAGATGGAAAGACAAACAAACAACATGAAAAAACAAGAGAGAAAGGACCTCAAACAAACTAAGATGCAACAATAATAGAATCCATTGACAACAGAGTAGAAGAAATGTCAGAGAAGAAGTTCACAATGTACATAAACTGATCTGCAAAGTAAAGGATGACACAAGAGAACAAATACAGATAGCAAAAGATCACTTCAATAAAGAGATAAAAACCCCAACAGAAATTCTGGAAAACAAAACAGGAATTCTTGAAATGAAGAAAACAATGAACCAAATTAAATCTTCAATAGAAAGCATCACCAACAGACTAGATCACTTGAAAGACAGAACCTCAGGCAAGGAAGACTAAATATAAAAACTTGAAAATAAAGCTGACTGCATAGTGAAGATGGTCAGAAACCATGAACAGAACTTCCAGGAATTGTGGGAAACATGAAAAGACTAAATTTAAGATTTATCAGAATAGAGTAAGGCACAGAAATTCAAACTAAAGGAGTACACAATCTTTACAATGAAATAATATCAGAAAATTTCCCAGACCTAAAGAATGAAATGGGAAATCAAATACAAGAGACTTACAGGACACCAAATGTACAAAATTACAATAGACCCACATCAAGTCATATTATAATTAAAATTCCTGGTGTACAGAATATGGATAGAATTTTAAAGGCCACAACAGAAAAGTATCAAATTACATATAGGGGAAAACCAATTCAAATCTTAGCATATTTCTCAGGCCATACCCTCAAAGCTAGGAGGTCCTGGAACAACATATACCAAGCTCTGAAAGAAAATGTGTGCCAACCAAGAATCTTATATCCACCAAAATTAAGCCTCAGAATGAAAATAACAAAGGGAGAAATTACTCTAAAGGAAAAACCAATGAAAGGAGAAACCAAGTCAAGAACCAAAATTAAACCAAAATGACTGGGAATACAAATCATATCTCAATAATAACCCTGAATGTTAATGGTCTGACTTCATCAGTCAAAAGACATAGACTGGGAGCTTAGATTAAAAAAAAAAAAGAAAGAAAGAAAAGAGAAAATCTTTACCACATGCACCTCAGAGCACTAATCTCCAAGATATATAAAGAACTCAAAAAATTAACATAAAAATCAAATAACCCAATCAATAAATGGGATAAGGAACTGAACAGACACTTCACAGAAGAAGGTATACAACTGATCAACAAATATATGAAAAAATGTTCACCATCTCTAGCAATTAGAGAAAATTCATTAGAGAAATGCAAATCAAAACTACTCTAAGATTTCATCACCCCAATCAGAATGGCAATTATGAAGAATACAAGCAACAATAAATGTTAGCGAGGATATGGTAGGAATGCAAATTGGTGCAACCACAATGGAAAGGGATTCTTTAGAAAACCGTGGAATAGAACCACTATTTGATCCAGTTATCCCACTACTCAGCTTACACCCAAAGTACTTAAGAGCAGCATACCTAAAGTGACACAGCCACATTGATGTTTATAGCAGCTCAATTCACAATAACCAAACTGTGGAACCAACCTAGATGACCATCAACAGATGAATAGATGAAGAAAATTTGGTATATGTGCACAATGGAATATTACTCAGCCTTAAAGAAGAATGAAATTGTCAGGTGCTGTGGGCCCCATCTATAATCCCAGTGGCTGAGGAGGCTATAGCAGGAATATCATGAGTTCAAAAACAGCTTCAGCAAAGGTAAAATGCTAAATAACTAAGTGAGACCCTGTCTCTAAATAAAATACTAAAATAGGACTGAGGATGTAGCTCAGTTGTTGCGTGCCCCTGAGTTCAATTCCTGGCCTCAGTACCCGCTACCCCCACCCTATGCAAAAAGAAAAAAAAGAAGAAGAATGAAATTATGGTATTTGCAGTTAAAGGGATGGAATTGTAAAATATGAGGCTAAACACAATAAGCCAACCTGAGAGCCGCCCCCTGCGCCTGCAAGGTAGGTTGACCTGCAACCCACCGGCAGAACAGGCCCAGAAACCCGCAGAGGGGCAGAGCCACCTCCGTGCCTGCAAGGTAGGCAAACCTGCGACCCACCAGCAGAACAGGCCCAGGGGCCCGCCATCGCCCCGGTTGGGGGAGGGGCAGAGCTGCCACCAGTGCCTTCAAGGTAGACAGACCTGCAACCGACAGACAGAACAGGCCCAGCGGCCCGCGGAGGGGTTGAGCCGTCCCCACCTCCCCCCACGCCTGCAAGGTAGGTGGACCTGCGACCCACCAGCAGGTCAGGCCCAGCAACCTGCGGAGGGGCACAGCTGCCCCACATGCCTGCAAGGTAGGCAGAACTGTGACCACTGACAGAACAGGCCCAGTGGCCTGCCAGACACATCACCCCGGTTGGGACAGGGGCAGAGCCGCTACACACCTGCAAGGTAGGCGGACCTGCGACAACCGAAAGAACAGGCCCAGCGGCCTGCCGGCGTGGTAGTCACATTGCCCCAATTGGAGGAGGGGCAGAGCCACCGCCAGTGCCTGCGAGGGAGACTTTGCAACTATACAAGAGCAATATAAATATATAGGGGGAAAAATCAATAACACAACAGTTTCACCAAACAGAAAGAAACGCGAACAGTATGAAAAGACAAGGAAAGAAAGGACCACAAGCAATGCAGGTCAACTCAACTTTAGAAGAGGTAATATTTGCAGCAGATGGAATGTCAGATAAAGAATTCAGGATATACATGCTTCAGATGATCTGGAGTCTCAAGGAAGATATTAGACAGCAAAATCAGACAATGAAAGACCACTTCGACCACTTCGACAATGAATTACATAAACAAATCCAAGAAGCAAAAGATCAATTATACAGGGAGATAGAAGTTATAAAAAACAAACAAACAGAAATCCTAGAAATGCAGGAAGCAATAAACCAACTTAAAAACTCAATTGAGAATACTACCAGCAGAGAAGAACACTTAGAAGATAGAACATCAGACAATGAAGACAAAGTATTTCAACTTGAAAAGAACATAGACAGCTCAGCAAGACTGTTAAGAAACCATGAGCAGAACATCCAAGAAATATGGGATAACATAAAGAGACCAAACTTAAGAGTCATTGGGTACAGGAAGGTATAGAGGTCCAAACCAAAGGAATGAGCAATCTATTCAATGAAATAATACGAGAAAACTTCCCAGACTTGGAGAATGAGACAGAATCCCAAATCCTAGAAGCCTACAGAATGCCGAATGTGCAAAATCATAAGAGATCCACTCCTAGACACATTATAATGAAGATGCCCAACATACAGAATAAGGAGAGAATTTTAAAAGCTACAAGAGAAAGAAAGCAGATTACATTTAGGGGTAAACCAATCAGGATAACAGCTGATCATTCAACACAGACTCTGAAAGCTAGAAGATCCTGGAATAACATATTTCAAACACTGAAAGAAAATGGGTTCCAATCAAGAATTGTGTATCCAGCGAAATTAAGCTTCAGGATGGAAGATGAAATTAAAACCTTCCACGATAAACAAAAGTTAAAAGAATTTGCAGCTAGAAAACCATCTCTTCAAAACATCCTCGGCAAAATACTACAGGAAGAGGAAATGGAAAATATCAATGAAAACCAACAGCGGGAGGTAGTACAGTAAAGGGGGGGGGATAATCAAAGAGGAAAACAAACCATGTTTAGTAACATAAATAAACAAATATGGCTGGAAGAACAACCCATATCTCAATAATAACCCTAAATGTTAATGGCTTAAACTCACCAATTAAGAGACACAGGCTAGTAGAATGGATCACAAAACAAGACCCAACAATATGTTGCCTTCAGGAGACGCATTTGATAGGAAAAGACATAGATAGACTGAAGGTGAAAGGTTGGGAAAAATCATATCACTCATATGGACCTCGGAAACAAGCAGGAGTGTCCATACTCATATCAAATAAAATAGATTTCAAGCCAAAGTTAATCAAAAGGGATAAAGAGGGACACTACATACTGCTCAAGGGAACCATACACCAACAAGACATAGCAATCATAAATATATATGCCCCAAACAATGGTGCAGCTATGTTCATCAAACAAACTATTCTCAAGTTCAAGAGTCTAATAGACCACCATACAATAATCATGGGAGACTTCAACACACCTCTCTCACCACTGGACAGATCTTCCAAACAAAAGTTGAATAAGGAAACTATAGAACTCAATAACACAATTAATAACCTAGACTTAATTGACATATATAGAATATACCACCCAACATCAAGCAGTTAAACTTTTTTCTCAGCAGCACATGGATCCTTCTAAAAAATAGATCATATATTATGTCACAGGGCAACTCTTAGACAATATAAAGGAGTAGAGATAATACCATGCATCTTATGTGATCATAATGGAATGAAACTGAAAATCAACGATAAAAGAAGTAAGGAAAAATCATGCATCACTTGGAGAATGAACAATAGGTTACTGAATGATCAATGGGTTATAGAAGACATCAAGGAGGAAATTAAAAAATTCTTAGAGATAAATGAAAACACAGACACAGCATATCGGAATCTATGGGATACATTGAAAGCAGTTCGAAGAGGAAAATTCATTGCTTGGAGTTCATTCCTTAAAAAAAGAAAAAAAAAACAAATAAATGATCTAATACTTCATCTCAAAATCCTAGAAAAAGAAGAGCAAAACAACAGCAAAAGAAGTAGAAGGCAAGAAATAATTAAAACCAGAGCTGAAATTAATGAAATCAAAACAAAAGAAACAATTGAAAAAATTGACAAAACTAAAAGTTGGTTCTTTGAAAAAATAAATAAAATCGACAGACCCTTAGCCACGCTAACGAAGAGAAGAAGAGAGAGAACTCAAATTACTAGCATACGGGATGAAAAAGGCAATATCACAACAGACACTTCAGAAATACAGAAGATAATCAGAAATTATTTTGAATCCTTATACTCCAAGAAAATAGAAGATAGTTAAGGCATCGATAAATTTCTTAAGTCATATGATCTGCCCAGATTGAGTCAGGAGGATATTGACAACCTAAACAGACCAATATCAATTGAGGAAATAGAAGAAACCATCAAAAGACTACCAACTAAGAAAAGCCCAGGACTGGATGGGTATACAGCAGAGTTTTACAAAACCTTTAAAGAGGAACTAATACCAATACTTTTCAAGCTATTTCAGGAAATAGAAAAAGAGGGAGAACTTCCAAATTAATTCTACAAGGCCAACATCACCCTGATTCCTAAACCAGACAAAGACACTTCAAAGAAAGAAAACTACAGACCAATATCTCTAATGATGCAAAAATCCTCAATAAAATTCTGGCGAATCGGATACAAAAACATATCAAAAAAATTGTGCACCATGATCAGGTAGGATTTATCCCTGGGATGCAAGGCTGGTTCCATATTCGGAAATCAATAAATGTTATTCACCACATCAATAGGCTTAAAAATAAGAACCATATGATCATCTCAATAGATGCGGAAAAAGCATTCGACAAAGTACAGCATCCCTTTATGTTCAAAACATTAGAAAAACTAGAGATAACAGGAACATACCTCAATATTGTAAAAACAATCTATGCTAAGCCTCAGGCTAGCATCATTCTGAATGGAGAAAAACTGAAGGCATTCCCTCTAAAATCTGGAACAAGACAGGGATGCCCTCTCTCACCACTTCTGTTCAACATAGTTCTCGAATCACTGGCCAGAGCAATTAGACAGATGAAAGAAATTAAAGGCATAAAAATAGGAAAAGAAGAACTCAAATTATCACTATTTGCAGATGACATGATTCTATACCTAGCAGACCCAAAAGGGTCTACAAAGAAACTATTAGAGCTAATAAATGAATTCAGCAAAGTGGCAGGATATAAAATCAACACGCATAAATCAAAGGCATTCCTGTATATAAGCGACAAATCCTCTGAAATGGAAATGAGGACAACCACCCCATTCACAATATCCTCAAAAAAAATAAAATACTTGGGAATCAACCTAACAAAAGAGGTGAAAAACTTATACAATGAAAACTACAGAACCCTAAAGAGAGAAATAGAAGAAGATCTTAGAAGATGGAAAAATATACCCTGTTCATGGATAGGTAGAAGTAACATCATCAAAATGGCGTTATTACCAAAAGTTCTCTATAGGTTTAATGCAATGCCAATCAAAATCCCAATGGCATTTCTTGTAGAAATAGAGAAAGCAATAATGAAATTCATATGGAAAAATAAAAGACCCAGAATAGCAAAAACAATGCTAAGCAGGAGGTGTGAATCAGGCGGTATAGCAGTACCAGACTTCAAACTATACTACAGAGCAATAGTAACAAAAACAGCATGGTACTGGTACCAAAACAGGTGGGTGGACCAATGGTACAGAATAGAGGACACAGAAACAAATCCACAAAACTACAACTATCTTATATTTGATAAAGGGGCTAAAAGCATGCAATGGAGGAAGGATAGCATCTTCAACAAATGGTGCTGGGAAAACTGGAAATCCATATGCAACAAAATGAAACTGAATCCCCTCCTCTCGCCATGCACAAAAGTTAACTCAAAGTGGATCAAGGAACTTGATATCAAATCAGTTGGCTACGATCTACATACTATGGGGTTGGGCTCCAAATTCCTCAATAGGACACCCATAGCACAAGAGTTAATAACTAGAATCAACAAATGGGACTTACTCAAACTAAAAAGTTTTTTCTCAGCAAAAGAAACAATAAGAGAGGTTAATAGGGAGCCTACATCCAGGGAACAAATCTTTACTCCTCACACTTCAGACAGAGCCCTAATATCCAGAATATACAAAGAACTCAAAAAATTAGACAATAAGATAACATATAACCCAATCAACAAATGGGCCAAGGACCTGAACAGAGATTTCTCAGAGGAGGACATTCAATCAATCAACAAGTACATGAAAAAATGCTCACCATCTCTAAAAGTCAGAGAAATGCAAATCAAAACCACCCTAAGATACCATCTCACTCCAGTAAGATTGGCAGCCATTAGGAAGTCAAACAACAACAAGTGCTGGCGAGGATGTGTGGAAAAGGGTTCACTTGTACATTGCTGGTGGGACTGCAAATTGGTGCAGCCAATTTGGAAAGCAGTGTGGAGATTTCTTGGAAAGCTGGGAATGGAACCACCATTTGACCCAGCTATTCCCCTTCTCGGTCTATTCCCTAAAGACCTAAAAAGAGCATACTACAGGGACACTGCTACATCCATGTTCATAGCAGCACAATTCACAATAGCAAGACTGTGGAACCAACCTAGATGCCCTTCAATAGACGAATGGATAAAAAAAAATGTGGCATTTATACACAATGGAGTATTACTCTGCATTAAAAAATGACAAAATCATAGAATCTGTAGGGAAATGGATGGCATTAGAGCAGATTATGCTAAGTGAAGCTAGCCAATCCCTTAAAAACAAATGCCAAATGTCTTCTTTGATATAAGGAGAGTAACTAAGAGCAGAGTAGGGACGAAGAGCATGAGAAGAATATTAACATTAAACAGGGATGAGAGGTGGGAGGGAAAGGGAGAGAGAAGGGAAATTGCATGGAAATGGAAGGAGACCCTCAGGGGTATACAAAATTATATACAAGAGGAAGTGAGGGGAAAGGGAAAAAAATATAAGTGGGAGAAATGAATTACAGTAGAGGGGGTAGAGAGAGAAGAGGGGAGGGGAGTGGGGGGAGGGAGGATAGTAGAGGATAGGAAAGGCAGCAAAATACAACAGACACTAGTATGGCAATATGTAAATCAATGGATGTGTAACTGATGTGATTCTGCAATCTGTATACGGTGTAAAAATGGGAGTTCATATCCCACTTGAATCTAAGTGTGAAATATGATATATCAAGAACTATGTAATGTTTTGAACAACCAACAATAAAAATTAAAAAAAAAAATAAGCCAACCCTAAAACACCAAAGACCAAATGTTTTCTCTGACATGCAGGTGCTGATTCATAATGGGTGGTGGGGGGTTAGCAAAGAATGGAGGAACTTTGGATTGGGCAGAGTGGAGTGAAGGGAGGGGGGATTTGGAGGTGGGAAGGTTGGGGGAATAAAACAGACATTATTACCCAATATACATGTATAGTTGTCAAATGATGTGACTCTGCATCGTGTTCAGCCAGAGAAATGAAAAGTTGTGCTCAGTTTCAGTACAATGAGTTGAAATACGTTCTTCCTTCATGTATAAATAATTAGAACAAATAAAAAGAAAAAAGAAAAAATACATTGACATTTCTCTGTATGAGAAATCAACTTTAAGTCATACTACCTAGCTCCTGGAAACTGCTGATCTTATTTTGCCAGATAGTTGTCAACCATCTATGGTGACTAGTGATCTGTAGAAGGCATTAGTAGGTCATGTGATTGCTTCTTTTTAAACCTTCCATCAATTTACTGATGTGAACAGGCAAGTAATATTATCTGGTGGTGCTGCCCAGTGGTTATCATTGCTGTCAAGGTTGGGTTTGTTCCCAGTTCTCAAGAGCCAAGACTATGCCAAGTAGATAAGCATTTGTTTAAATCAATTTTAGTGCTCTCAAGATTCTATATTTCCCAAGTATCATCTCAGATCAAGTAAGCAAATTGTCCTATGAAAAAAGAGCACAGAAAGCAGAACAGTCAGACTAACTTCTGAGGCTCAAGAATCTGAAAAGTTTGGCAGAAGCATATCAGTAAGAACCTTTGTTATTTGTACCTTTTATAGATGGCCCCCACAGTGTCTGCAGCCCAACTTGTGTTCAGGTTTTTCTATTTTGCTGGGAGCTCTGTTAGACTAATTTGATATTTTAAAACTCTGTCACCACTGTTCTTATTTAATAAGTAACTAATCAGTTCTGCAGTCTGTTGTGCCCTGCTGTTGCTAGCAAAGCTAAAATAGGACATTTTGATTAAGTTTTTTTGTTTTCAGCAATATGTTCTGATAACTTCTAATATATTGATGCTAGACTATTTGAATACACATTCTGAGTCTCATGTTGTGCCTTGTGGCAGGTGTTCAATTATGGAGACAATGCATTTCCAGGATGAAAATGTCATCAGTGTATTACATGCATGTAAAGACTTTGCCAAACACAGAGCGTGTATATCCAGAGCAAAATACATTGGAAACATTTTCCTGAATAAATGTCTCAACAATAAAATATGCTGTGGGGTTTCAGTAGATTTTCCTGAAGGGAAACACTTCAAAATGATGGATATGCTAATTAGCTTGATTTGATCATTCCACAATGCAGGCAGGTAAGGAAACATCACATTGCACCCCATAAATATACTTGATTATTCTTTGTCAATTAAAAATAGGGTAAAAATTTAAAAATGCATTTATATATTTCTTATAGTCATGATCATTCATCTTTACAAAATTCTGTCATGTTAAAGTCAGGCTCTTTTTCTATTTATAATTCAAACTATCCATAAAACATACAGATGCCATTTAACCATTGTATTATACTCTCATTTTCAGAACCCTCAAAGTAATGCTAAAATATGTAATGTATATGTGATCAGTGTGTGGGCTATAATCATATTGAAACTAATCATCAATTATAATTTTTCAAGTTTTGGTTATAATCTCTTAAACATTTAGCTACCGTTATCTATAAAGATGGTTCAGTTTATGGAAATAGAATATACATTCAAATTCTCAAAACAGTTGAATGGAATAATGTAAAGATACATCTTTATGGGTTAGATTAATAATAAAAATAATAATATTAATGACCAATGCTTAATTACCATCTTTGCACAAAACCTATTCTACAATGTTTTGCTGTAGCTTGCTGGTTTACACAAAACATTTAGCTGTCACATTGCTCTCTGGAGTGGTACTTGATGATACTTTAATAAAGTAAAAACACTTGTGATAATATGTTACATTAAAAAGAGGAGCACAGATACTTGCTTGATTTGCCTCTGCCAGAAGAAAGACCATTGTTAGAAATGATTTTATTCCCTTAGCTTCCGTAAACACATACATGGCACCGAGATTTGGAAGAGACAGGTCCAAGGTAATGAAAAAACCTTGGGCCATGTGAGACTTCAGAAGGACACTCTGAAACACAACATAGCACCAATCTTCAGGAATTGTGTTCTTTGTTGAGGGTGGTGGCACACGCCTGTATTCTCAGTGATTCTGGAGGGTGAGTCACAGGAATTGCAAGTTTGAGGCCAGACGCAGGAACTTAGCAAGGCTCTCAGCAATTTAGCCAGAACTTGTCTCAAAAACAAACAAATAAAAGTGCTGGGGATGTGGCTCGGTGGTAAAGGGCCCATGGGTTAAATCCCTGGTACCCACCCCCACCCATGAAAATGAACTGTGTTCTTGAGTTATTACTAATAAATCATGAGCCCCTAGAGCAGTGGCATGTTCTTCTCGACTGTTGAACTCATACACAAGAGAGAAAACAAGTTTAGGAAATTCTGGGTGAAATAGACAAATTTATACCACAATACTCCCCGAAACCATAAGGTATGTTTCTCTCTCTGACTTCGTTATTTAGAATGATCTCCATCTTCTTAAAAAAATAGTAATCCCATAGCTTAAAATGAATGAAAATGTAAAATAGATTCTTCTTGATGAGATAAAAGGACTCTGAAAAGCAATGAAGAGGACATGGGCCTTCCCTTTATGTTGCCCACAGAAGTAATGTCCACCCGATCGTCTCTGTGATTGTGGTAAAGTCCACATGTTCCCTAAGACATTCATCAGTTCTTAAGCACTATGAACGTAGCACTTAGCTCAGGAAGGCAATTGGGTATTAGAGATACTTGACATGATAAGACCCAGGCTAAAGGGCCAGTGCCCAAAGATCAAGCTATTGATTCTGTGAATATGATATTGCACATTACCCAGGACTGTTACAGGAATTAGATGAGATGATAGATACGTGAATGTACTTGGTAAATCCTAAATCATCACAACAAGATTTTCTCATACTGAAACTCCTGGATATATACTCAGGGATCCATTCCTAGTTTTGTTTTATCTCGAGTTTTATTTCAGTGACAACCTTACAAAACATATTTTTTTTTACAGAACTTTCAGACTCAATGTTTATTCTACAAAAACTATTATACAATGATCATTTCCTATCAAAAAAAAGTCATTTCCTAAGTGTTAGATCTTGTTTCCTATGTCCCTGTCGCTCAAACTGAGATCCATGGCTGTCTGCTTGAGTTCTATGGGAAATGCATTTCTAGAGATGGCTCTGGGAACACACAGTTCTGAGAACAACTGCCCTCTAACTAATACAGATATTAAATTATCAAAATAACTTTTAAAGATAAACTGACATGATGCTTGCTAACCAGGGAAAATGACCAACATTTTCCGCATCTCTTAAATGACTTCACAAACACATCATTTAAAATTTACTCTGAGAAGTCATGTCTGGGAGTTTATGTGATCATTCAACGTGGAGCACCAGTAAAGCATCCACTAAGCCGAAAGAAGATGTATGCCAGGCCTGGAACTCAATAAGCCGTGATGTAATTTAATTTAAAAATGGTAGTGAAGATGTTAAGTATACAAGTGATGACTTTATATTATCACCAATGATAGAGTTAACATTTTTTTCCCACAGATTTTAAATTAAATCTATCGTACTGTGGGTATGTATTTCACAGTGAGTGCCTGGGATTCCTTTGACCTCACAGCCCTGGCAAGCAGCTGCAGTTTGCCTTCCCCAAAATGGGACTTCATCTTCATGAAATACACAGGCAGAATTCCAATTCGAGTGGCCACCAAAGCACTCTGAGTCCTTGGCACTGGAATATCAGCAAAGCAAAACTCTCTCCAGGTGCCTGCATTTCCTCTTACCTGTCTCTCCAGATCTCTGTCCGTCAGGTGTGCTCCCTATAGCACACACGGTTATTCTCAGTACAGCATGACACATTCATAGAGGGTCCATGTCAGCATCTTACACAGGTGTGCATGCCCTTGAGAATATTCTGTGGCTCACACAAAGTTTTGGAAGCTTCAAGAATTCTATGAGTGAAGGAGGAATCTTATACTACTAATATTTAAAAGTGAAGATATTGGGAAATCTTACGAATGTTTTATATATATATAAAGCTCTCTCTTTCCTTCCAGTCTCACTAATAGTACAGGCAAAATACCCCTAAACTTTATAAGAACAAGTTATGAAATATTAATAGGCCTAAAGATTTCTAGTTAATTAGAACTCTGTTCTTTGAAATAAAATATATGGGGCTCCAAGGAACAGCATGTACTTAGAACAGGTAAAATGTTTGAATAAACATAAGTTTCAGCTAGATTTGGATCCTTCTCTTTTTTTTGTGTGTGTTATGATTGCTAACACTTTCTGTCACAGTTTTAATGAAAGTAATGGGTTTATTTTTTGTGTGACTTCAATAAGGGAATGACAGATGATATTGCAATTAATTTTAGACTATTAAGAGTGAAAAATTCACCTTGAAAAAGTATAATATTACAACCATAAAAGTAGTGATTATGGCTAAGCATTTATTGAGTACTTATTGTGTAAGATCTTCATCTAAATGCTTTCGATTTACTTATCTGATAAATTCAGTTTACAGAGAAGGAAGTTATGGCACTGTTGGTTCTGAAATGTGTCAGATCTGGGGTTTGAATTCTGGGAATCAGGGTTCTAAGCAGCACAGGTCTATCCACAGCAGTGTAGACTGGATTGTAATATCAGTGTACTGAAATACTTTACTCTAGCACCTTTAATAGTTTAGTATTTTACTGTAGTATTTTGAAAAGTTCTGAGAAGAAGAAGCTTTACACTAAGAAACTCAGAAAGAGGATATGGACTTGGATTTTAGTGTTACTAATAATAACTAGATGACTTACGGAGTCATTTGACCCTGGGCTTCATTTTTTTTATTTGAAGAGAGAAATTATTGAATTAAATCTGTTGTGACAAATGCACGGTGAATATGCTAAACCCTTACTCTATATTCTTGATATAAATCATTGCACACTCTTCTACTTATTTTGAACAAGGTTTTATATCTACTTTCACACTGTACCTTTTGATTGATTGGCACTGATATGTGAGAGCAAACTAGTTTTCATCTCTGGACAATATGAAATATAAGCTTTCTTCTAATTTGAATATTAAATGTGTCTTTATGTTTAATAACATAATTATATAGCTGGGGGAGGATTTGAATGCATAGTGTAAGGTGAGGATGCAGCAGAGAGGTCTGAATAGGATTGGGAATAAAGGCAACTGAATGCTGAAAAATAAGAAGACACCCTCTGAGTTTGAAGAATATTTTCAAGGCTGATTCATACCCATGTCTTGAGCTGTAGGACGTCTTCCCCAGTGAGAGAATTTACTTCCCCATCTAGGCCCTGCTTGATTTCTCAGCATGAAGCCAGAACAGTGAATTTATTACTAGCACAGTGAATTATTTCATTCATTTAATCACAGACTTGGATCTTGCTGTTGCATCTTCTCTCTAATTGTTCCATTTTCAATAAAGGTGAATATGCCTTTATCCACAATCTCAAATTTGTTTTCATACCACATGCTACCCACAGGGCAGAAATGTTGTTCTGCATTATGTGTAGGCAGCCACTTGCACTTGGATTCCTAATAAGTATATTCAATGATAATAGAAAGATTAAAGAAAGAAAATGAGTAGAAAGAAAACGAGAGTAAGTCCTTTAAAAGAAACTATTTCTCCAACAGAATTTAATCTGTTGGGAAAGGTCTTACATATGATGAAATTTAATAGATTTAAAATTAAAAGGAATTGTGTGTGTTCTTACTTCTTCGTCAGAACTCTTACTTCTCTGGAAAGTCTCTTTAAGTCCCAGGGAATAAAATGTATCAGATTGAAAAGGAAAAATTAAATTGCATTTATTTGCAGATGACAATTTTTATGTAGAAAATCCCAAAAGACCAACAAATTTTTT
The DNA here is from genome assembly GCF_048772815.1 of Callospermophilus lateralis. Classification (NCBI taxonomy): domain Eukaryota; kingdom Metazoa; phylum Chordata; class Mammalia; order Rodentia; family Sciuridae; genus Callospermophilus; species Callospermophilus lateralis. Next base: position 99,804,004 of record NC_135306.1, read on the forward strand.
TCTTAAATAATGAGTATTTACAACAAGCTTACAGTGTAAAAGGTTAATATATACAAATCAATTACTTTCCCAAATAACAGCAATGAACAATTAAAATTTTTTTTAAAGATTGAGAGAGAGTGAGAAAGAGGGAGAGAGAGAGAGAATTTTAGTATTTTTTTTTTTTAGTATTTGGCGGACACAACATCTTTGTCTGTATGTGGTGCTGGGGATCGAACCCGGGCCGCATGCATGCCAGGCGAGCGTGCTACCACTTGAGCCACATCCCTAGCCCCAACAATTAAAATTTGAAATTACAAACACAATATTATTTAAGTTAGCATTTCAGAATGAATACTTAAGTATACATGTAACAAAATATGTACAAAATTTATTTGAGGAAAACAATAAAATTCTTAATAAAAAATTCAAAGAACTAAATACTAAAAGATATTCTATGTTCATGGATAAAAAGATTCATATTGTAAAGATTTTAGTTCCTCCCAACTTGATCTATAGATTCAATGACATCCTAATCAAAATCTTAGCAAGTTATTTGATGGATATCAAAATACCGAATCTAAAGTTCATTTGGAAAGTAATTTAAATACATGAGAGTCAATAAAATGTTAAATGAGATGAACAAATCAAAGAACTGACACTACCTATTTTAAAGGGTTACAAAAAGACATAGTAATTAAGAGAATGTGTTTTTGGTAAAAGAATAATTGATCAATGAAATAGATCTAAGACTAGATCCACACAAATACAGCCAACTAATCTTTGACAAAGAGCAAAGTAGTCAGCAAATAGTCTTCAATATGTGGTTCTAAAGCAGAGATCTACATATGAAAACTGCAGCTAGATACAGACTTTATGCCTTTTATAGAAACCAACTCAAGACGGATCATAGACTTTAATGTAAAATGAAAAATAGAGCAAAGGGGAATATTTAAGTGATTTCAGGTTCGACTATGATGTTTTTTACCAAAAGCTAAATCCATTAAAGATATGGCTGAGAAGATGCAGTCATTAAAATTAAAAACTAATACTTTAAATATATTATTTTAAAAAGGAAGAACAAATCACAGACTGGGAGAAAATACATGCAAAAGACATCTGACAAAGTATTCATCCAAAACATAAAAAGCATTCTTTTTGTCTTTATTTTGTCTATATTCTAAGGGAAATTTTTATTATAGATGGAACTATAAAAATATAGCAATTTGAATGACATATCCTGATTAGAAAATGTACTAAAGATTTGAAGAGACATCTCAGAAAATAAGATATATAGATGAAAAGTAAGTACAAAAATGTGTTCAACACATGTCACTATGAAATTATAAATTAAAACAAGAAGATACCACTATAGACTTATTAGAATGGCTCAAATCCAAAACACTGACAGTGCCAAATTCTGGAAAGGAGGTAGAGCAACAGGAACTCTCATTCTTCTCTGGTGGGAATGTAAACTAATTATGGTCACTTTGGAAGGTAGTTTGTTGATTTCTTACAAAACTAGCTATACTATTATCTTATAATTCAACCTTAGAATTCCTTGGTATTTGTATTTGTAGTCTTAGTATTTACCCAAAATAATTGAAATACCCATACCCACACAAAATCTTGCACACATGTGTGCTCACACACACACATCACACATATTCAAAACAGTTTTATTTACAATTATCAAGTCTTGGAAGCAACCAAGATGTCTCCTAATAGGTGAATAAATAAATAAACTGTGGTGCATCCATACAAAGGACATGTTTTCCATATCTAAAAAGATATTAGCAATCAAGACATGAAAAAGACAGGAAAGAACTTAAATGCATATTACCAAGTGAAACAAACCAATCTCAAAAGATTATATATTGTAAGATTCTAAACATATAACATTCTGAAAAATGTAGAAACTACAAAAATAGTAAAAATATCAGACATTTCCAAGAGTTATAGAGAGGGGAGTGATGAGCAGGTAGAACCCAGAAGACTTTGAGTGCAGGGAAACTATGTTACACAACACTACAATAGTAGATACTTGTCATTATACATTTGTCTAACACCAAAGATTGTATAACACCAAGAATGAATTCTAATGTAAATTATGGATTTGGGGTAAAAATGATATACGATAACAAATTAAAAACTCTGGTGTGGAACACTCATAATGGGGAAGGCTATTTATGTAAAATATATAGTAATGCTTTGTACTTTCCGCTCAGTTTTGCTGTGAACTTAAAATTGCTCTAAAACAAGTCCGTTAGAACAACAAACTAATAGGACGTCAAGGAGAATTAGACAAATCCACAGTTGTTACCAGAGATTTCAACATTTCTTCCTCACTAATTTATATGAATAGCAGAACAAGTAAACAGAAAATAAGGACAGGAGCACTTGAATAGCAATTTGATCTAAATGACATGCCATCCATGAACAGTACACATGTGAATAAATACACACTTATTCAAATATACACAACATTTTCCAAGTGGTATCATATTCTATGACACAAAATAATTAAATTCATTTAAAATACTTCAAGTCATATAAAGTAGTCTCTGAACATTACAGAATAAAACTAGAAGTTGAAAGCAGAAAGGAATTTGGAAAATCTAAAAATATGTATACACTAAGTAATATACTTGTAAATAACCAATGGATCAAATAATATATCAAACAATAAATTAGAAATTATTTTAAACTGACTGTACTGAATAAAAATACATTATATTGAATATATTTCTGTATATGGGCAATAAACAATGAAGAATTAAAAATAAAGCAATAATATCATTTACAATAACATTGTATATAAAATTTTTAACAACAAATTTGACATAAGACATGCAAATCTATACGCTAAATTTTAAAAAACAAAAACATTCCTAAGGGAATTTACTGAAGACCCAAATTGATGGAGATATGTACAATTTTCCTGGATCAATGTCATAGGATGTCACTTGTTCCCAAACCTATCTATTCAATACCTTATTAACCAAAATCTCTTTAGGTTTTCTTGGAAATGGTGAGGTTGATTTTAAAATAATTATGTAAAGTGGACCTAGAATATCCAAAACCACTTTGAAAAATAACAAAATAAGAGGAATTACACCATCTGATTTCAAGACATTGTCCTATTGGCATATCAATAGCACAGAATTGAAAACTCCAGAGATACAGCAACAATTTATGGCCAATTAATTCTGACAAGAAGCAAACTTAAGTACAGCCAGAAGTCAATAAAGAAATGTAAATTAAGACCAAAATGAGATATCCTTACACATCTGTTAGAGTATTTAAAATCTATACTGACCATACAAAGTACTAGGGAGAGTGTTGTATTGCTTGAATTCATTCTTATAAACTGCTGGTGGAAATGGAAAATAGCACAACCACTTTGAACAACACCTTCTTAAAATTGTTAAAAGTTTATCATGTACCTAACATATGATCCGACTATTCTACTTGGAGGTATCTAACCACAAGAAATGAAATCAGATGCCCATACAAGACTTGTTAATGAACATTCAAATCAGTTTATCTGTAGCAGACAAAATCTGGACATAACTCAAAAGTCCAATGAGATGTGAATAGATAAACCACAGTACATTAGTATTTTGAAATGAAACAAAAGAGGAAGAATATACAATATATAGTTGTATTTTATATAACAGAATATAATTTATAACAACAACTAATCTGTTGTTATATAGAGATAAGGAGTTGAGGAGGAGATTAGAAGGATGGAACAATTATAGAAGGGCTCAATGAAAGTTTTAGGGGTGATGGTTATTTATCTATTATGTAGATAGTGGTGATGGTTTCAAGGGTATATGTATTTCTCATAACATATCAGATGGTACATTTTAATTTGAGAAGATTCCTCCACTAACTTTACTTTGGGAAGTTTTCATATATTCATTATGCTTCAATAAAACTTCTTCAAAAAAAAGGGAAGGAAAGAGAAGAAAAAGGTAAAAGATAAGAAAAATAATAGCAGCAAATGTACAGATTTATTAGCAGGACTATTGGCTTAAAATATTTTGTTTCATGTAATTTCTGGTGACTAAATATCTAGAAATGAGCATGATTTAAAGTTTTAGATTTATGATTTGATTAAAAAAGCTGAAACAATAGCACATTTTAGGTCATTGTTAATAGTTCTTTTGATAATCTTTAATAATGATTTTAAAGGTTTCTGCAATATTTGCAGGCAAATGAGAGGGAGGTTGAGAAGATGTGGAACTTCACTTCTAACCCTCCCCTTTTTCTTCTTTCTATTATCAAGTCACTACAATGATTCACAGATCTGATTTACCCCTTTTATTATGCATCAGATGTGAGAAAGCACCCGAGGGATACAGTCTTTCCTTGAACTTCAAATTCATCCATACATTAAATTAATTTAACACTATAAATAAAGAAAATATAGCTGGGTGATTTGGGAACACATGAATAAATTTAGGCAGTATTTGGAATGAACCAAAATCAAATCAATGATATTTTACAGCACAGACTTCCCCTGTTCTATGTGCAAATGCTCAAGTAAAATTATATGCAGCATCTCTAACTAATTGGATTAATAAAACAAGAAGTTAAAACACTAAATCCAATGCATTTGGAGGTCCCCGTACACTGGTGTCAGATGACTGCTGAGAGCAATTCCCAGTGTTCCACAGGGCTGGCTACTCTAGTTCCTGTTATTTCTAGTGCTGTATGAGGTGGATCAGTCAATTGAAAAAAATCCTTGAATATGCCAAACACCATCACTTCTATGTTTTTCCTGTCCCTCAGAACCTCAATGAAAATCACTTATTTGTATAGTGGTTAATTAGAAGGGGGATTTTTTTTTCCAGGTGGTTTGATAACATGGCGACTCCCCAAAGTGAAGAATTCTCACAATTTATGAGGACACAGGAGGAAACCGAGCATCTTTCTTTTTCTCCTATATGTGTCCTGTCAATAAAGAAACAGGAATATGAGCCTCAAAACAGAGGCCTCCCTTCCCCAGATGTCAGATGGAGCCTCTTCCTGGCCCCTTTCTAAGCACTGACCTTTCAGATTTCTCTCATCCTGAACTGCAACACCTACCCAGCTCACTCCTAGAGAGGAAATTAGCAATCTTCTTTCACTTACTTATTTATTTATTTATCTTGAAGTGCCTGGAGGGAACTGAAAACACATGCAAATGGTTAAACTCCTACTGAGACTAAAATACGATTTCCGTAGTTTATTAAGCATGATAAGATCACACAGGTTTTAATTCATTTAAAGAGAGATTTTCATTTTTCCCACCTCCTCTCTCCTTGCCACCCCCCTATTACACACATATTATCTCTTTGCAATGCATAGATATTCTTATGAGTTCATTCTTATAGGAATGAAATAGTCCAAATATGACTTACAGCTGAGTCACAGACTTAAACTCTGCAGAGACAATGAAATAATTATAAGCATGATTCCTTTTAAATAGTATTTCCCATGTCCCTTTTTTATTCTCTACAGAATAGAATGTCTCTACAAATGTATTCAAGGAAGCTAAACATGTAAAGCTTAAATAAAGTGTTAAACCAACTCTAGCACTCACACAGAAAACTTGTTTAAAACTGATATTTCAGTATAATACTTATGAATTGATTCCAGCACAAATAAACTGCCAGCCATACAAAACAGTCTGGTGGATTCTGCCTCCCAGTCCATGGAACCATAGCTGGAAGTCACTGCCACCATCAATCTGCCTTCCCTCCCGCTTAGAGATTATCCCCATCTTCTAATGTGATATGTTAGTAAGTTTCTCACATTCACATTTCAATTTTGCTTTCTGAAATACCAAGCCTTGTTATTTGTTTACCTTTATTTTGTTTTCTCCTTAAATAGATGATAAATGTCCACCAATTTTTATACACAGGTTGAGTCTCTCTCTTATGCAAAATTCTTGAGACCAAAAGTGTTCTGGCTTTTGTATTTTTTCAAATTTTGGAATATTTACTTATATATAATGAGGCATCTTGAGGATGGGACCCAGTCTAAACATATAATTCATTTATGTTTCATTTATACCTATAGCTAGACAGTAGTTTTATGCAGCATTTTCAATGAACCTTTGATTTGCAGGTGGCAAGAGGCCAGGTGTAGAATTTTCAATTGTGGCATCATGCTGCTGCTCAGAAAGCCAGATTTTGGAGCACTGTGGATTGTGGATGTGTAGAGTAGGGATGCTCAATCCATACCATGCTATACAAGATACTGAGGCTTATGTTTAACGTGACCTTCAAGTTTTTCAAATGAAATGATCAAAGCAGCACTCTGGCACTCCCAGAGGCGCAGAACCTCCAGTAAAATGACCTACATTGCATCTTCTTTGGGTATGAAAAGTGTCTATGAATGTCATCTCGAGTATGGTCAGCGAATGACACTGCCCATGGGAAAGCTGTGTTTCAGGCTTGGAGAAGTTGGTTTTTCTTTTCTTTCAGATCCTATTGGAAATGAAAGTCACTCATTACCATCTGCTCAAGAAACTTGGAGGTTATAAAATGTTGGGAACTTAGATTCCCATGCAAGAAGCTTATGGAGTGGGAAGACAAGGAGACATTCAATTTCCTAGGCCTTTTCCCATCTGGTTGATAATTTAGCACACCATCAGGTGATAGCTTTCTTATTGGTCCATAGAGAAAGAAACACTTCTCTGTCCCTGGACCATTGGTTCTGGTGCTCTGAAGCTCATCTCTGAAGCTACATCAGATGACATGGGGCACCAGGTGTTTTCCACTCTGGAGACTTGGAAGTCAAAGGCAGCGTTCCCAAGGGAAGTGTGTTTAAAAATATTGCAACCCAGGGCTGCTGTTCTTCAAAGGAAAACCTGGAGCACTATCAGCCAAGTGAGACAGAAATGACTTCATATTCTATGCTTTGGTAGTAATGGAAACCCAGTTTCAACCCTCCATAGTCTACCATGGAGGTCATACCTTTTTCTCACCCAGAGAAGCCTGAGTTTTAAACATAAGAAAAAAGATAATGCTCTCGGGACAGCATCTGGTAGTCTAAAAATGCTGCACTCTAGAATCAGAGATGGCTAAATTCAGACTCTGCTTATGCTAAGAATCTATCACTGATTGTGGGCTACTAAATCAATCTCTGAGTCCCCCTTTTCTTCTCTGTAAACTTACCATTGGAGCAGTAACTTAATAGTTATGAGGACAAAACCAGTCCCTTAGTAGGTGCTCAATGCATGCTAATTCTCCAGCAAGTCGCTTTTCACTTCCTTTTTAAAATCAATGTTTCTGCTTCAGTTGTAACATAGAGGATTTCTGGACCTAAAATCAGGGAGTAGTATAACCCTTTTGTCATCAGTCCCCTTCCCAGAATGCTGTGCTTTCCCAGGGTGTGTAGCTATAGCCGAGGTCTGAGTTAGGACACTCTCCCAAGGAGAGATTAAACACCGCATTCATTATGGCAGTTGGAAGGCTGCATTATTGCTCTTCCAAGAGGGAGAGATTTATGGCTGTACCTAATGAATGCTAATAGTTTTCTTATCAGTGGGTAGCAATACAAACATTTTTGTGTATGGTAAGGTTAAAGTAAACCTTCAGAGTAGCCTTACAAAACTCGAAAGCTAATGATTAGTTCTTGACAAGTCTGGCTAATAACAGGAGCTCCTGGAAGGCTGTATAGGTCTGGCTTAGCCAGAATGCATTATTCTTCAGTGTTTTACGATTTCACATCTGTCCTCTTAGAACTGGGCTGTCACAAAAATGCAGACAGCTTTTGTGCTTTTCTTAAACCTCTAGGCAGTTGTACTGTTTTTACCAATGTAATCTGGTTGTTGAGTAAAGGGAAGCCAAAAAGCTTTCCTAGTCAGTTAGGGGGGGGAAAAGCACATAACATAAATTTGCTTTGTAAATAGTGTCTGATTCAACAAACATTTATTGGGTGACTACTACTTATGGAAAATGCTGTTAGACTCTTTCATATGCCATTTAATCTTTGGTCCCCCTGCAAGGTTTGGCTTCTTAGAAAACTGGAACTTAGAGAGGGTAATGTGTTGTTCAAGGTCACATTTCAAACGTACATCTGACTTCAAGCAGTTAGTTTGTTCTTCCAAGCCATCTCTGAGAGGGACATGGACAAATGACTCTGAGGAGTTCAGACTTACCCATTTCCAAGACAGGATAGCTTATAAGACGAAAGGGTGCATTACTAAAAGTTAAAAGTGAACATTCTTATATTGATAAACAATAGTCATATCAATCAACATAAATTACATACCAAGGGAGATTTTAAATTATGTTCTCCAATGTGTTGTTAGAGTAATAGCAGCTCAACAAAATAATTACATTTAATAGTTAGCTTCAGTCTAGCTCAGTCTCTCTGACACCTCCTAGGGTGGATATGATTCAAACCATAAAAGTTAGATATATTATGTCAAAAAATCCATTACCCCCCAAATCACCCTGAGCTTAATTCACAGCAAAGTTTATGGGTTTTTCCCTCCTTTCAAGAAAAAAATTAATAAGGAAAACAATAGGTCAATATGTATTTGTGCAAAGGAGCTTAGCTTTATAGGAAGAGACACTTTCATTTCTAGTAATGCTCTAAGTTAGGAGAAGTTGCTCACCATCTCTGAACTTGATGGCGTGGGAATGATGAAATCTATTTCCTGATACTGTGCTCTGGAACAACATTGGTCAAATTTTAGTTTACAGCCTGAAAAATCTCTGCCAACAACACACAATTAATGCAATTTTGCTTTCTTGTGAAGAAACAAATGAAATTAACAAATCGTGACTGATTTCTATTACTCTAAAGTGAGTCACATCAAGAACTCTGTGTAGCTTTCCAAAAAGACAAATTCCATACCTTGTAACAAATGGCACATGGCTTCCCTGCCTAGTACTTAATGTTGTAATTTAGTAATCAAGAGTTTACTATTGACTTCCCTCCCTGGAGGTAAAACAGTCAGGAAGGAGCCTCCAGGCTGCCAAAGATTTCTGTGACTTGTCAGATAATAACTGGGGTCAGAATATCCTGCAGGAACAGTCACCTGGATTGAACAAAGTTTGGCTGTCCTTCATCCCCTCAAAAAGAGGGGGTCTGGAACCGCTTTGATGCATGTAAAGCACATATCTCACAAGCAGAGAGAATGAAATCAATGTGGGAGAAATCTACATGTTATTTGATTATATTTTGTGTGCCAAACAAGGCATCCAAGCAAAACCTTGTGCCTTTTCTTTTTAGTCGAGTCCCAAAATGTCTGCCTTGTTGTTCATTTAACAGAAAAACTTCAAACAAAATTAATTTAACAGAGTTTATTTGTGCAAAAAAAGAAATCATTTGTTAGTGGGGCAGTACTTAAAATTGGAAGAGGTTTCAGAGACCTCCCCTCCAGCAGTGTTAGCAGTGAGTTTCCATAGGCTGAATGGGAAGGGAAGGACTTGACTGGCTACAGACAGCCATTGCTTATAAGGCTATGGTCTGATGAGAGGCCCCTACTCACATAGCCATTTGGCTGGTTGACTGAGGCTCATTTTGTTTTTAAATCACTGACTCGAAATTCCACCCAAAGTTTCCATTTGCTTAGGAAAGGGCTTCAGGTATAGAGAGAGACATTCTCAGGCTAATCACCTCCTTTGTATTTGCCTTAACATTTTAAAAGAGCAAAAATACAAGAGTCATCCTGAATTATGGCATCAACTAAAAACTGTATCAGTGAAAAGCCATAATTAGGCATCAAGGGAAAAGTAGATGCTTTCTACTCCTTGCTTGTTTTTACAGTGGGAGGGAGTGAAGGGACCTTAGCATATTCAGGTACCATCTGACCAGCCATGGAAGTGAAGGGATTTCACAGCACCAGTGTTTAGCACCAAAGTTAAGCTCACTCTAACATAGTCCAGAAAACGTACCATGAACTGTGGTGTGATCGGAATGGACCCACTGAGGAGCTGGCATTGTTTGTGGGATCAAGATATATGGAAACTATTAAGAGAACTAACTAGGGTCCCATGAGAATTACATCAATTCCTTCTGAGGGCAACACCCTCAATAAACTAACTCTTCAAGTTTCCACTACCTCCCAACACCACCACACTGAGGGCCAGCTCCCAATATAGGAAATCTTAGGGAATACACTCAAACCACATCAAAATCATAGCAAGGCAAGCCTGGTCCCCTCACTGCTCTCTAGCTTTCTCTCTTACCATGTGATCACTCCTTCTCACCTGAACTTCCACCATGATGCCCTTCACCATGATATGCCACTTACCAGAACCAGTACCATATTGTCTGAACAACTGACCTCCAAAATTATGAGCTAAATAAACCTCTTTTATTTTCTAATTAAAAAAAAGATATATGGAAACTAAGTTTATCCTTTCCCTCTCCAGGGGCCTCTGCTGCGCAATTAGTGACCTTCAGATGAAAAGAACATCTGAAAGCATCTCAGCTATCTCAGAAGGCAGGGCCTTCTGACTGACCTAACTCATTCTTTTCTCTCTTTTCTTTTGGACATATCCCAACACGAATCATGGAACATTTCATGACCACATGCAAATATCACTGATGTCTATTTCTATAGTAGCACATATATCCACAAACCAAGCTTGCCTTGGGGAATTGAAGGAGCTGTCAACAGCTGTCTCCAACTGACTTTGCCACTTTCAGTGGATCCCTCAAATTTGTGCCATTGTTAGAGGTGGTGTGGTTCAATTCATAAGACCAGTGAGGCTTCTAAGAATATAGTCTGCACTGCAAACCAGAAGATTTAGAGTAAAATGAAGCTCCTGCTGGTAGATGACTGTCAAGTGTCAACTCAATCCATTAGAAAAAATTTGTGTTTGGAAATACTCCCACTCTATTTAAAAGATGTGAAGTTGTCATATCTTGAACTCAACTCCACTCAGTCTTTTCTCTCTTAATGAGTCAACCGCTATATTATTCTTAGAGGTGGAGTCATTTTGGAAGTGGAGGGAAATTATCCTTCTATGTGTCAAATTTTGTCAAATAACTCAAAGTCTCTGGGAATAAGGATGGCAGAGACATAAATTTAAGACAAATATAGAAACTTGACAATAAAGCCTCTTGAGTTGCAAAATGTTTCACCTTCATAATCTTCCAAAAGTGTGGAAGCCCAAAATATTGAGAGACTGTTGATGGAAATACACTTTGCTAGTTGTTAGAGAAACTTGGCCTTCTCCACCGGCTCTCACTGCTGTCCTTACCTCCCCTTCTCTTGCCCAATTTTTAACCTCAAGGAAACAAAACAGCATCCACAGAATGTGCTGGGGCTAGACTGTCCAATTTGCTAAAACACTTGTGGTAGAAACTGAACTGTGTCCAGATTAGAATCTACACCCACACATCTCCATCTCAGTGTCAAGGTGCTTCCTGTCCGTTGGGCAGCATTCACAGAGCCCCTCTGAAAAAGGCAACACCTCCAGCTTGCTAAAAGCAGATAAACGCCAGTTGTTTTACATAGTCTGGGTGGGGGAGCAGGCGAAAACCCCTTTGCACTGCACAAAGGCAGCCTGGTAATAACAAATTGCCTTGTCAACCACAAGAGATACTTAGTTATTAATGGAAATAATAACAGATTATATCAGCTTTGTGCACTATAATCAAAAGGAAGATCAAAGGGAACTAATATTACAAACAGTTAACAGTGAAAACATGCTAATGAGATAAAACCCACTTTCATCTCCCCCTTCTCAAACGTACCACTGGAATAATTATTGATAATAAATAATATCATTTAAATGTGGACAATATTTTTAATACCAAAAGTCCACCAACACAAATGAAGCTTTTTCCTATTAGATAAAATTCTTTTTTGGGGGGAGCAGGGCGGGGATTGAACTCAGGGGCATGCAACCACCGAGCCACATCCCCAACCCTGTTTTATATTTCATTTAGAGACAGGGTCTGACTGAGTTGCTTAGCACCTCACTTTTGCTGAGGCTGGCTTTGAACTCATGATCCTTCTGCCTCAGTCTCCCAAGCTACAGGGATTACTGGCATGCACCACAACGCCTGGAGATAAAATTGTTTTGGGTATTAAAAAATCCTTATTGCATTCTGCTAGTGCTATAGGAATGCATGATTGTAAACTATCTAACTGATCTTGGCTGGTTCAGTCTAAGCTCCCTTTGCTCCTCATTGCAACTTCATAAGTGCACAGGGTGTTATAAAATTTAGAGGGGGAATTAACATTTAAGCAAAGAGTCATTTCAGTTTCTTGGTAATTGAGGCAGGTTACAGAACTTCATAAACCCCTCCCCAACTTGCCATTTAGGAGAATACTGCTATTACAGTAGAATCCTTTCCATATTTACCCAGTCCTCCTCACCATTAAGTTAGCCCTTTGCTTCTTGGAGACACTTTACAAATATTAGTGTGGGCCATTCTCAGGAGGTAGGCAGATATTTCTATCACATTTCCTCCCACACAGAAAATGATATGAAAGATCATTCAACATGGGTCATTTTATTCTTACAAAGCCAGGATTTGAGGATTCACATTTAAAGTACTGCATTGCCATCATTTGTATTTTAGTTTATATATCTTACCAAGGATATTCCATCATCCTGACTCTCTTTGTACACACATAGGTCACACACACACACACACACACACACACACACACACACACGCGGATAAGATGTCCAACATAAAGGGAAAGTAACTAAAGACTCATTTAGGCATAAAATTTCAAATTGGGTGCCATAGGCTTTCTTTACATTCGTAGGATTTAAGAAACAGAAGCCTATTGAGTGAATGTCAAAAGACTGATTTTAACCCCTGGATTCATCATTTGATTCAGAAATATCAACAAATACATTTAATTCCAAAAAAATCTGTTTTTTTTAAATTTGGAGAAAATAATTTTTGACCTTTCTTTGTCTTAAAAAAATATTTCCTCTGACAACTGTGCAACTCCTGATGTACATGTGAACTTATAATGTGATATAATTTACCATCATAATAGTAATCATGTTTCCAAAGTAGCTCATTTTTACTTTCAATAAAAATGGAGTAAAGAACATCTATAGGAGAAAACCAGAAATATTTCTGGAAAATAGAAAGCAAAGGGATTGTCAATGAGTGGAGGAAAGGGCTCCATAGGAAACAAAAACAGATGGCTGCAAAGAGGTGAAAGTTATTCTTCCAGGCCTAGTTCCAGGGATGCTCCAAGATCTGCACTAGCAGGTGTGGGGAATGTGGCTGGGCTCTGGGTCAGGAAAAGATAAATTATAAAAGTGACACTATGTGAAACTTTGGATAACGTTTTCTACCTTCTCTCCTCCTACTGCCCCGGCAGTAGGACAAGCAACTTAGGAAACAGCACTTGCTCCATAGAAAAAGGCAGACATAACAAAAGACGTAACTTATTTCAAAGTCAAGTACAAGTAATCTGAGCTCGTAGGTCAACGATTACAGCAATAGATTATCTTCTAAGGAAAATAGGAATCTGAGTCCACACTAATATAAAGACACGTAAATAGATAGGAAGAAGGAAATGTCTCCCACACAGTTGCGTGTCAACTTACACTAATTATAAATAAAAATTCTTATTAATATTAAAGCAAAAAGACTTGGCAGACATCATTTTTAATATGTGAGCACACTTTATACTGCCAGTAATGAGTCACATTGCCATTGTGTGTCTTCTAATGTGTGCACTAGGAGGCACACAGCCTCTTAGTTGTGGTATCCCTGCCAACATTGCCTACCCTGAATCTAATCATGAGGAAACACCACTCAAACCTAAGCTGAGTGACTTTCTACATGGTAGCTGGCCAGGACTGTTCAAAAGCAGAAGGTCAGAGGAGACAATCTATTTGCAGATTGAAAATTATCAAAACAAAACAAAACAAAATAAAAAAAAAAACCTGACAACTAAAACAAATAAATACCACACAGAACTTTGAATAGAATCATCAATATTTTGAGGGTGCTGTAGGGACAAACAGCAAACCTTAAACAGACCTTTGAATTAAAAGGCAATATTAATCTCAACATTGATTTTGAAGATTACACTGTGGGGTTTTAGGAGTGTGTCCTTATTTTTAGGATATCCACACTGCGTATGAAGGTCAGACCTATCTGGGTGGTGAAGACCCATGTCTGCAACTTAACTTCTTCTGAGTGATCAGGAAAAAATAGCATATGTATTAATAAGTAGAGGAGTATGACAAATGTTGTAGTATATTGACATTGTTGAAATTTGAGTATTAGGTACTGAATATTTTCCCCTCTAAGAAATAAATATGCTGAATTACTAACTCCAAGTAAATGTTACTACAGAATGTGACTATATGAATCCCACTATTTCTGCAAGGGAATCCATTCCCAGACTGCCAAAGGATGCCTAAAAATATATATGATATTGAATGCTACATACATTGCGATTTTTTTCCTATACATGAATATCTGGGATAAAGTTAAAATTACAAATTAAGCATAATAACAGATTAACAACAATACTAATAATAAAATAAAATAATTGTAACTAAATTACAATAAAAGTTATGTGAATATGGTCTCTCCCTCTTTTTAAAATATCTTATTATTGTATTTACAAATTTTTATTTTTTTGGAAACACCTTACAGCTTCTCTTTGGCATATCTAAATTGTCAGGATCACTCATCTTGTACATTGGGCCATTAGTAAGTAAAATAAAGGTTACTTCAACAAATAAGTGCCATACCTTGGCAGTTCAACGTATAACAGAGAGAAATTGTTTAACAGGAAGTAGTATATACCGAATGGATACACCAGACAGAGTTGATTCATGTCCTGGGCAAGACAGAATAATATGGGACATGATTTTATCACCCTGCTCATCAATTCTGAGATTTTAGAAGTTGCCATTTAATATTTTTTGGACTGCCTGTAAATGAAACCATGGAAAGTGAAACTGAACAAGGAGAGACTATTTCTTCTTATCTGCATATTCAGAAACAAAATTATTAAAGAGCTAATTAAGAGTTAAATGAGGTAAAAAGGGTAATCTTTAATCCAGTCTAACCAGTGTCTTTATAAACAAAGATATTTGATGTGGGGTAAAAGGCACACTCATACATTGCTGGTGGGACTGCAAATTGGTGCAATCAATCTGGAAAGCAGTATGCAGATTGCTTGGAAAATTTGGAATGGAACCACCATTTGACCAAGCTATCCCACTTCTTGGTTTATATCCAAGGGACTTAAAAATAGCATACTACAGGGACACAACCATATCAATGTTTATAGCAGCACAATTCACAATAACTAAATGGTGGAACCAAATTAGATGCCCTTCAATAGATGAATGGATAAAGAAACTGTGGTATATATACACAATGGAATAATACTCAGCATTAAAAGAGAATGAAATCATGGCATTTGTGGGTAAACAGAGCTGGAAAATATGCTATGTGAAGTAAACCAATCCCCAAAAACCAAAGGCCAAAGAATGTTTTCTCTGATATGTGGATGCTGATCCATAATGGGGTTGGGAGGGGAACATGGGAGGAATTGAGAAACTTTGGATAGGGCAAAGGGGAGGGAGGGAATGAGAAGGGGCATAGGGGTAGGTAAGATGGTGGAATGAGATGGACATCATTATTCTAAGTACATGTATGAAGACTCGAATGGTGTGATTCTACTTTGTGTACAACCAGAGATGTGAAAACTTGTGCTCTATGTGTGTAATATGAATTAAAATGTATTCTGCTGCCATGTATAACAAAGTAGAATAAATAAATAATTTTTTTTTAAAAAAGAGGCTATTTGGATATATTAAGACATCCAAGGGACCTGACACACAGTGAAAAGACCCTGCAAAAACATGGTGAATAGGTGATCAATTGCAAGCCAAAGACATAGACCTCAGAATAAACCAAACTTCCTGCAATCCCTCAGTGTCAGACCTCCACCACAGTGTTGGACCTCGAGTATCTACAACTGTAAGAAAGCAAATTTGGATCATTGTAGTCACCCAGTCTGTGATATTTTGTTATAAACCCTTGCAAACCAGTAACAAACTGATGTATATAAAATATATAAGCATTCTTTTTTAAACATATATTATCTTAAAGTTGTCAAGGTATGATTTATTCACAAATCCTAAACAAATAGTTTCATAGTGTTATGATTTAGATATTAGATGTCCCCTCAAAGCTCATTGTGAAACAATGTTAGAAAATTTAGAGGTAAAATGATTGGATTATGAGAGCATTAGCATAATTGGTAAATTAATACCCTGATAAGAAATAACTGGGTGGTAACTATAGAAAATCAGGGTGTGGCTGGAGGAGGTGGGTCATTGTGGGTGTACCTTGGGGGTATATATTTTGTCCATTTTGAGAGGAGCTCTCTCTCTCTCTCTCTCTCTCTCTCTCTGTTTCCTGGTCTGATGTCTTGAGCTCCTTCTCTCTGCCACACACTTCCGACACAATGTTTAGCCTCACCTTGAGCCCTGAGGAATGGAGTTGGCTGTCTATATACTGAGACCTCTGAGACCATGAGCCCCCAAATAAACTTTGCCTCCTCTTTGTTGTTCTTATTAGGTGTTTTAGTCACAACAGCCAAAAAGCTGACTAAAACAATGAGCTTTGATATATATTGATCCTTTTTAATCAAAGACCTTACTTCATAAGCTTTCCTGCATTTCTTTTTTTCATTTAGGAATATTATCTGACCACTTCCCATGTCTGATTAATTCTTTTTTATTATTGTTGTTAATATTAGTTTTGATTGACAGCTCATAATTGTATATACTTATGGAATACAAAGTGGTATTTTGATATATGTATACAATGCGGAATGATTAAATCAAGCTAATTCATATATCCACTACTTTACTTACCTATCATTTTTATATGGTGAGGCATTTCAAATTTACTGTTAGTTTTTTTGAGATATATAATATATTATTATTGACTCTAGTACCTGCTTCTCAATAGATTTCAAAAACTATTATTCCTGTCTATTTGAAACATTATACCCTATGATTAGGAACTTGCCATTCCTTTCTTTCCAGCCCCTACCTACTTCTTATAACTATCATTCTACTTTCTCCTTTGAGTTAATTCTTTTATTCTTTTTTAGATTCCATGTATAAAGTGAGAGTGTGTGAGATGATTTTTTCAGTACCTTGCTTACTTCATTTACCATAATATATTCCAGATTCATTTCTGTTATTCCAAAAGACAGGATTCCCCTCTTTGTAAGTATTAATATTAATATTGACTAGTATTCCTTTGTGGTATAGGAACAATATACATATATAATATGTATTCTATACATATATAAATAATATATATTACATATATGTAATTTTTAAATATTGAAATACTATATATATATATATATATATATATATATATATATATATATATATATATATCTCACATTTTCTTTACTCACTCATCCACTGATGGGAACTTTTGTTGATTCTATATCTTGACTAGTATGAATAATGCTGAAATAAACACGGTGGTTCAGAAAATTCTTCACACACTGATGTAAATCCCTTCAAACATATACCTAGGAGTGGGATTAGGGATCACATGGAAGAGGAAAGCAATCAGTAAAATTACAAAGCAGCTCATAGAGCGGGAGAAAAAATTTATAAAACACACATCTGATAAGGGCTTAATGTAGAAGGAGCTCAAACAACTCAACAGCAAGAAAATAACCAATCCTATTTAAAAACAGGCAAAGAACCTGACATATTTCTTTGACAAAGACCTACAAATGACCACAGACTACATGAAATCATGCTTAGGAAATCATTAGCGAAATACAAATTAAAATGTAATGAAATACCACCTTACATTATTTAGACTGTCCTTTGTCAAAAAGATGAAAAATAAGTATTGGAGAAAATGGGGAAAAGAGCAAAATCTTATATATCATTGGTGGAAATGTAAATGTACAGTCACCAGGAAAAGTGATATGGAGAGGCCTCAAAAAACTAAACATTGAACTATTATACAGGCATTTTTTTATCATTCTTGTAACTTTTATAAAAGTTTGAAATTAATTTTTAAATATTGAAATAAGCATAAAATTAAATAAGCAAGAAAACACGTTTATATATTTTTTAAAAATATATGACTGAACAGACTCATTATGCATTGTTAAATAATGACTATTTCTGGGGAATAAATTAATAAAATGAGAGGAAAAGAAAACATTTACTTTGACCTTATGTACTTTTGTAATTTTCAGACTTTTTTACAAAGAGAATACATGCTATATAAATATGTATATAGCTCAATAAAAGCCCTCTACAGAGGTCAGCAACCCAGAAGAAAACCTACCGTATATTGGTATTTTAGGTGAAGTTGGGGCGCAACCAGCCTATTCCTTCTTTGTCCACACACTCTAAAATTCCATGAAAAAAGTATAAGGCAGCACCTATGTTATGCCACACACATGTAAAAAAGGAGTTATTGAGAAAAATGTAAAATGCAACTGATTATATTAAAAGAAACAAGAAGGCAGTAGAAGAGTTGGAAGATAACATAAAGAAAAATATCCAGAATATAGACCTAAATGTGACCTCAAACAAAAACGAGGGCAGAACTAAAATGAAATTTAAGATGTATAGGGTGCCACTGTAGAATCTTCAAAGTCTAATAAGAGTTGGGGAAAAAGAAAGTTAGGGAAAAGGCAGAAAAGGATAGACGACAATGAAGAGCAAATGAAATGAAGGAAAGATGTTAATCACTGTAAATGTAGAAAAGAATTTCCTACACTAGGGAAAGACTTAATTTTCAACCATTTTAACTATTTAAATTTTTGTGCATAATTTTTTTTTAAATTCACTGTATGTACTCTGAAAATATAACACTATATTTTTCAGTATACTGCTTTAAAATAAAAACTTTTTTTAACATAGCTCCAAAATTATTTCCCCTAAATTTAATAATTTTTTCATGTAATCTTATTCTATACCAATATAAAATTTCTCAACTGTCCCAACATATTATTCATACACACATAAACACAGAGAGTCAATTTTAATTATTCATTGTAGTTATGTTCTATAAAGTCACTGTAAACAATGAATTATCAAATTGTACATTTTTGCTATTGCTCATGCAGGAAATACAATGTTAGCTTCCCCCTAATCTGTGACCACCTTTTCTTCAAGTGAAACACTATTTGCATTCTATGGGTTAGTTTGCAAATGTCGTTGCAAAACAAACCAGTCTTGCCAGCATCAGAAGCCTGCTTTCCCATACACATATCTTTCCATATCACACTTAGCAGGTTTTCTTGTTGTTCAGTTCTCCTGTAGCCTTCTGATGTGCAGAACTTATGTCCGCTGCAAATGTAACATTTTCACATCCCCTTTTGCCATGTTTATGCCAGTCAGCACTCTCCAAAGGATTTCACACTCTCCTCACTGTTTCATTGGTCATCTTTCAGAACTCCACAAACTTAGCCACATGGCCGTCTTTTTCTAGCTTTGTCATGCACTTTGGGTATTAATTTAGCACTTTCCAGAGCAGTCTCAAGTACAGATCAGCAAGATTCCTCTTCCTCTTTCTGGGTAGACCGTATTCTTAGATCATTAACACTTCACTCAAAACCAACAGCATTATAACTTATGCCTGAATGAAACATATCTAAAAGAGGATTATCTAACACATATATTTCCTCTGTAAGGCACATTACATTTTTCTTGTACTCGGGAACAGTAGACAGTGCTTCAGCACTACACTTGAAGGCATAAAATGTGAAAAATGTGGCACTCATTTGACCACAAAAGGGAACTTGTTTTACGGTATAAGAGTTTAAATAAGGCAGAGCATTGCTTCCTTCAGTGTCCACTAAGTACAGAGGATGGCTCAAAGATTCTGCAAGTTTTTCACTTGTCTGTAAATGACAAGAAATTATTCCAAGTATTGATTATTGATTTGGGGATTACAAAAAACTTAGCAGGTAGATATATTTGCAAATATGAAGTCTGCTAATGATAAGGATTGGTCAAGTGTATGCATGCCTTTAGGTCAAGTTACAACATGGCATGGTGTTGAGTACTTGAAAAAATAATTGTAAGATTTAAATGATATTAGGCAGTGTTTAGTCTGCACATTTCAAATTATAATATTTAATTCTTCAAATGAGTGATGATTGAGAGAGACCAGTTGGAGAAAAGGTTAAGAGATCAACAGTTTTCATTTAGTCTAATTAAGATTCAAGATAATTTATTGAAGTTAGTGGATCAG
The DNA here is from genome assembly GCF_048772815.1 of Callospermophilus lateralis. Classification (NCBI taxonomy): domain Eukaryota; kingdom Metazoa; phylum Chordata; class Mammalia; order Rodentia; family Sciuridae; genus Callospermophilus; species Callospermophilus lateralis. The sequence continues at coordinate 99,824,206 of NC_135306.1, forward strand.
ACATATAAGTTAAATTACATTACCAAAGCGTATTCCATTTTCAGCAACAACTGTTTAGATAATTTGACCAATTTTAACCAATTAAACATGTTGAATAAAATATACTTTAAAAAATGTTCTTGGGCTGGGGTTGTGGTTCAGTGGAAGAGCACTTGTATCACACATGTGAGGCACTGGGTTCGATCCTCAGTACCACCTAAAAATAAATAAATAAGTAAAATAAAGGTATAGAAAAACAATGTTCCTATACCCAACAATGAATTGGAAGGGAACATAAGAAATCTTTAAAATCCAAAGACTAAATGAAGGCAAGAACCTAATATAGGTAATCAGGTCTGTAAGGTTGCCTGGGGCCCTCAGATAATTTGTTAATTTCTGGTGAGCTATTGCACAGTATGGTGACCAGGAATAACAATCATGCGTTTTTCATTTCAAATCATTATAAGAAAGGATTTTGAAAGTCTTTGTCATAAATAAATAATAAATGTTTGAGGAGATAAGTAAATTTATACTGTTAAAAGTATTATACAAGGGCTGGGGATGTGGCTCAAGTGGTAGCACGCTTGCCTGGCATGCGTGCGGCCCAGGTTCGATTCTCAGCACCACGTACAAGCAAAGATGTTGTGTCCGCCGATAACTAAAAAATAAATATTAAAAAATTCTCTCTCTCTCCTCTCTCACTCTCTCTTTAAAAAAAAAAGTATTATACAATGTATACATGTATGGAAATATTACCTGGTACTCCATTGATATGTCTAAGTTCTATGTTTTTATATGTCATTTAAAATAAATTTTAAAGGTAAAATATAAATTAATTAATTTAAAATAAAGCAAGCAAGTTTGGTAAACTTTGACTATTATCTTCAAAATCATAGAAGAAATGGTATTGACTCCAGTGTAAGGAAAATGGGCTATGTAAAAACGTATGCCACCACTGACATGCACAAGTAATGTTCATGGTCACTTTATTTATAAGAGTCAAAAGCTTGGGAAAAAATCCAAGGTCTATTAATAAATCCAATAATTCCAAGGTTTATTGCCATGAATACTACACAGCAATAAAAAAATGAACATAATGGTGAGAGATAAGAAAGATTTAAAGCCCACATAACTCCATTTATAAGAAATTCCAAAAAGGGATCTATGATGGTAGGAGTCAGAATAGTGATAGTTCTGGGGGTTAGTTTTGACAGAGAAGGAGCAAGAGTGAAAAAAGACTAAAATACAAAATATGTAAATACATCCTAAAAGGAAATAAGAAGGCAGTAGAAGAGTTGGAAGATAAAGAGATAAACAGAAAGTAGAGAAGAAAAGAGGCAAATGCAACACAGACTGGGAAAAGTCAATAGCAAATAAATGTATCAAAATATAATCAATATCATTAAAATTCCAGGAAACTAAAATTAAAAATGTGCTACAATACAGATGGACCTTAAGAACACTGAGCTAAGTGAAATACGTTCATTTTACAACCTGCTAACAGATTCAGATCTGTAGTTTGGAAATACATTGCTTTGAAAGTTGAATTCTTAGATCCCAAGGTGGCTACATCTTCTGTACCATGTAATGACAAAATATTTTTAAAGGTATAGAGAACAATCTGTACGCCCATCAAAAGTGTACAAATCCTTTGATTCAGGCGATTTCTCACATTTATGTACTGTAATTTTCTGCTAGAAATGGAGGTATCGCATCTCAGTTTTTATGGTTTTTTTTTTTTTTTTTTTTTTTGGTACTGGGGATTGAACTCAAGGGTGCTAAAACATTGAGTTACTTCCCCAGTCCTTTTATTTTTTATTTGGAGACAGGGTCTTGCTAAGTTGCTGGAGCTGGTTTTGAAGTTGTGATCCTCCTGCCTCAGCCTCCCAAGTTTCTAAGATTACAAGAGAGTACCACCATGTCCAACAGACAATAATTTTTAAAATTTTTAATCATGGTAACATACACATGAATCTTATCATTTTAACAATGTTTAAGTCTATAATTAAGTGGCATTAAGTACATTTGCATTACACTAACATCCTACTCTCCCTTTTCCGGCAGCCCCAGCAACCATCATTCTGCTTTCTGTCTCTATGAATTTAACTAAACTGAGCCCTCATGTAAGTGGAATCATAGCTTATTATTTTTGTGACACAATAAAAAAAAGTAAAGGAATAACGAGCGTATAATGCAGGATAGGAGTTATTTCTGAAGGGATCAGAAAAAAGTAGGATTTAATATAGAAGATTAATGCTGCACATTACACATACTTCATATATTTTCTGTTGATTTTATTCATTATTCAGTTAAAAAGAGATTTCAAGGAAAATATTAACATGGTCACTGAGAGAAAAGTGAGATAAAATCACTAAAAATGGAATGAGAAAGAAAAAAAAGCATGGAAGAGAGACGAATTTACACAAGCTAAAATTTTAATCTTCCACCAATGAATGAATCCTCTCTAATCACAGTAAATTAGGAAATATGGAGGAATAAGGATTTCTGTTTCTAGATGTAGCAAAAAGTTCTAGAACCAAAAGCATAAAGAGTTATAAAGGTGGCTATTTCTGATTTACTGGACTAGGGATGGGGAATTTGAACTGGAGAATTTTCTGAAATTATATACCCTTCTATTATTTTTAAACCATCTTCACTTATATTATGTACATATAATATAGTATGAATAATATATAATAATATTTAATATATTAATACATAATTACTTGCATGTATACTCTTTCTATATATTATACATTATCATTATTAAAAGTTTAAATATAAATGAGCATCTTAATAAGTGCTTAAGTTTAAAACAAACTTATGTTAGACATTGAATTCTCGTACTTAATCTCTAAGCTTGCAGTAACTGAATCACTAATAGAAACTCCTAGCAGATGGAGATCTTAATAACTATATCTACTCTTGGTATACTGGACTGACCAATTTATCCTCCCAATAGGAATCTCTATCCTCCTGCCAAGAGGTCTCTTTTCCAAAATCTCATCTCTGCCTGACTAGGACAGTATAGCTCTTTAAGGCACAAATCAAATGCTGCTTTATCTACATAGATTTCCCTGCTATGCCCACATGAATGTGAACTCTTTCTACTTTATATATCTGACACCTCCTTGCTGCCTCTTTTTGGAGATGTTTCACTTTCTAATTAAAATCTTTAAAATAAAAAATCGATGTGTTACTGAAGACTATTTTTAAGTGATTCTTGATTAACCCCCAATTTTCTTATACTATGTATTGTCCATTTAGGGAAACTCAAAAGAGTTTTGCAAAATTAATAAATCATTTGGGCATGTCGGCTACTCGGGATATTTTTCCAAACATTACTTTGAAAGCCATAATTATAACAGAAATACAGAATGCATATACATAATCATATTCATATGGCACACAAATATGTGTACATATTCATGTGTGCATATATCTCTCTGTATGGATATATATAAACAGGTATATACAAACACCAATGCACATTCATAAATGTGTGTGTGTGTGTGTGTGTGTATGTGTGTGTGTACGTTAACTGACAATCACAGGGACCTTTCCATGAGTAAAGAATATGGAAGCTGGGAATGGTGGCACACACCTATAATCCTAGTGGCTCAGGAGGTTGAGGCAGGAGGATCGCAAGTTCAAAGTCAGTCTCAGCAACTTAGTGAAGCTCTAAACAACTTAGAAAGATCCTGTCTCAAAATTAAAAAAAAAAAAAAGTAAAATCAAAAGTGTTGGAGATGTGGCTCAGTGGTTAAGTACCTCTGGATTCAATCTCTGGTACCAAAAAACAAAGAATGTGGAAACAACTCTTTCTCTATAAGGAAAGTTCAGGAGGATTAAATAAATGGAAATTAATGTTACTTGCACAAGATTCTTAAAACATTTTTTTTGCATTATATTTGTTAAAATAGACATCAGATATTTTCCCTATTGTAGAATAATGCTCTGGAGGTTCACAGAACAGAATGCCTACAGGTTGTATAAAAGAGCACACTGTGATCAGTAAAAGAAAATGCAGTGCTGACCACTTTCAAAAGCAAGAAAAGTTATTTCTTCTCTTGAAAAACAGGCTACAGAGAGAATTGTCAAATACCTAGTTTTCCAAGAATCAAAAAGCATATCATACAACATATTTTGATAATTCACATCTATGTTCAAACACGTTCTCTTAAAAACAAATAACCAAAAAAAAAAATCTCTTATTGCCCCACATTCTTCTTGTGCCCTTGTCCAGTCAAAGAACACTCCCCAATGCACTCTCTCAAATTACTGTTTTATCTCTCCTCCTCTCCTGTCTTCAGTGCTTTCTAGATAGATTTTCTACCTACCCCTTCAGAAGGAACAGCTTTTTCCAGCTAACTGCACCTCAGTACAACTTATTGCAGTGGCCAGTGCTGGGGATACTCACATATCAATCAGTACCTGTATTAGCTTTGCAACTTTGTGACCAATACACCCAACAAAAACAACAGAGAGAAGGAAAAGTTTATTTCAGCTCATGGTTTTAGAGGGACAGTTCATGGTCAGCTGACTCCATTGCTCTGGGCCCAAGATGAGGCAGAACATCATGGCAGAAGAGCATGACAGAGGAAAGCAGCTAAGGACATGCTATCCAGGAAACAGAGTCCAATTGCAAGGAGCCAGGGCTAATGTAACGCCCAAGGGCACACCCTCAGTGATCTACTTTCTCCAGCCACATCCAACCTGCCTACTGTTACCACCTATTACCCATTCAAATTATTAATTCATCAAATGGGTCTCTCCTTCTTGGCTGTCAGGAGCTGAACTGCCTTCCTCGACCATGCCCATTATATTCTGCCTCACCTTAGGGCCACAGCATTGGAGCCACCCAATCGTGAACTGAGACCACTAAAATCATGAGCCAAAAAAATATTTCTTCTCTAAGTAGTTCTTGTTAGGTATTTTGCTCACAGTATGAAAAGCTAACACAGAAGGTCCTAGAAGCCAAGCAAAGCAGCCTTCCCAAAGGAGTTGTCCGCTGTATCAAAAGTATGAGGTGTTCCCTGAAAGCTCCTATGTGAGACAATGCAGAAATGTTCAGAGGTGAAATGATTAGATCATGGTAACCTAATTACTGATCCATTTGATGGTTGATTCACTGATGAAGTCAGAACCCTCCCGATCCAATCTTTGCCTAAATGCCTCATCTCTGAAACTTACTGCACTGGGAACCACGTTTTCAGCTCCTGAGCTTTTGAGAGGACATTTCATATCCCAACCAGGACACCTATTGTCCCTTAATGATGTTCTACATCCGTATCTCCCTCTTTTCACCTCCCCAAACTCAAATCTCCCTCAGACCTCATTTGTTAACTCTTCTTTAATCACAAGAATATGTCAGGTGGTCTCAGCCTGTCTCACCAATTCTAAGGAAGGGTGGGGGTATTTATACTCTGCTAATGTTATGATTTAGGACTTCTGTTTTCAGACACCATACATCTGCCAACATTCCACTAGAGGAAGGGATGCTGTGGGGGAATGTATTCTGCTACTCCTTACTTGTTGGGTGTCTGGAGTTGCTGCCTCCCTGGACTGGAACCTGCAAATACACCCAGTGGCCCCAAATGGGTTTTAGTGATGATTTCTTTTCTTTCATTCCCTTTTGGTCTAAGGAAAATGGTAGACCACAATGCACTAGCATTGGTGTAATACATTGTCCTACTCTGTAAAGACCCTACTGTAAATATTTTGTTATACCATCCTGACCTCACTCAGTTTAAGTGTGACAATTATTTTCTATGGAGGAACTGACTGATGCATCTAGACTGATGTTCAAGGTAATTCATATTCAATGGTGTATCCTGTTTATTACATGAATGCACTGTTAAAGAGAACTGTTAAAGTATGCTTTATTTCTTTTCTATTTTTTTAAGAAAAATAAAAAATATCAAAGATCCTATTGTAAATGATGGTGGTTATTTTTGTAAATTATTCCTATACATATGCAAAGTTTTCTCTAAACTATATATCCAGTAGTACAACTGCTGGCTTATAAAGAATATAAAGTATTATTTTTTATTATTGTTTTAAGATTGCATCTAACCACTTTACAAAAAGCTATGTCTATTTACAATCCCACCAGCTGTGAGATGGTTTTCAATATTGCTCTGCAAGGTCATGAATATCGATACTGAGAGATTTTAATTTTCAATGACTATCTGGTTTCAAATTATGTCATTATGGTTTTAATTTTCATTTTCTTCTTTTACTAAAGCAGTGAGTATTTTGTATACGTAACGAGGCTATTTGTATTTCACATTCTAAGAGTTGGTTTTTTGTTGTTTTTTTTTTTTTTTTTTTTTTTTTTTGTATTTTTAGGTTATTTTCTACTGGGTTGCCTTCCTTTTAAATACTTTACCCTGAGAAATGACATAACTCTTCTGTGTAGGAGCCATTTGTCATTGACATGCAGGGAAGAGGTTCTCATAGATTTTGGCTTGTGATTTTACTCTTTTTATGGTATCTTTTGATGAATAGAAATCTTTATCTTTAATGAAGTTAAATGTGTCTGTGTTGTTTTATGGTTGCGTTTTTTTTTTTTTAAAGTTATCGATGGACCTTATTTTATTTATTTATTTATTTATTTATTTATTTATTTATTTATTTATTTATATTAGGTGTTGAGAATCAAACCTATTGTCTCACACATGTGAGGCAAATGTTCTACCACTGAGCCACAATCCCAGCCCTTATTGTTGTATTTCTGAAGACTTATTTACAATTCCCTGCCTATCTGAGATCATTAAAGTAGTCCCTTAGAATTTTCTTTTAAATTTTTTTTTACAGTTTTGCTTTTCACATCACAGTTCTCAATTCATCTGCATTTAAAAAAATAATCAAATTCTCCATCTATGGAGGTACCCCTATCAGATTCTCAGCTGTGCTGTGTCATTTCTATTCTGTTTAGGTTTCCCTCAGAGCATGAGTCTGTTTCTCTATTCTGTCCCATTGCCAACCTCTCTGCAATTCTGAACAACTCTTGGTAAATTGTGGTATGGGAGGGAACCAATAGTTTTCTCTTTCAGAATTAAATCTTGGCACTTCATTCTTTGAATAAATTTTAGAAAGAAATTACCTTGTCCAGCTTCATAAATATATCAGTAGGAATTGTATTCAACTTATGGGCCAATTTGGTATAAATTTCTATTTTTATTATTTATTCTGTTGCTAACATATTTCTCTAGCATTTTTTTCTACTTAGAACTTCTTTAATATCTTTCAAAGATATAATTTTCTAATAATTTTTACATTAACTTTAGAAACATTTACTCTTAGGTTGCCTGCACATTTATTAGATTAATCCTTAGGCTTCTTAAATTTTTATTGCCTTTTGTAAAATTTTCTGCTCAGATAAATGGTATATGGACTATTATTTTGCTTCTGAAATTAAATAGGTCAAAATGCTCAATTAGTTTATTAACTCAAGTTATTTATTTATTTACTGGTTTGTTTTGGTTCACTTGCTTTGGTTTTAGTTGCTGTTATTTGGTTGTTGGCTTTAATTTAGTTGGAAAATAATCACATCTTTTATTTCTTACCTTTCTAATTCTTAATTCTTAAAACATATTATCTTTTTATTTTTGTTTATTAGAAGCCTTTCTATGATGTTAAATAGAAGTGATAATATTGGGAATTCTTACCTCCTTCCTGTATTTCAAGAGGAATAAATGCCTTCGATATTTCACAATTGCTTATGATTTGCTTTTGTTAATTAAAAAAAAAGAACATTTAGTCAACTGAAAAATTCCTTGTAAGCCTTAGTTGCTATTTCTTTAAATCATGAATGCAGGCTGAGTTTATCTAATGTTCCACATCTTTGAAGTCATCTGTGATTTTCTTTTATCATCTAGTAATGGCTGAATTTCGTGACAGTGTCTAGACTTGAGGTGACACTGCATTCCTCAAACAAATCCAACTTACTTTTTTATACATTAGTGGATTTAGTTTGCTAATATTTTTGAAGATTTTTGTATCGCTATTGTTGAATGAGATTGATAAGTTTTACAATTTTTTTTCTCCTTGCAATGTATTCTTTCTAGAGTTAAAATATAGGTCAGCAACTGAGCATCCCCTTTTTCTTTGTTCTTAAAAGAGTGTTAAAATAAAATTATCTGTTTCTTACCTTAGAAGTTATTTTTTCTACTGATCAAGTTATTTTCACTCACACGTTTTATTTAATTTTAACTGGTTTTGATAATTTTCTACTAAGAATTTAACCTTTTGCCTTTATTTTCTGTTTTTGCACCTATTTCTACATATTTTTCTTTAACTTCTGTTGCATCTGTCCTTATATAAATTTCTTCTAAAAATTTCTACTACTGGTAATTTGTGTTTTTACTTTTTAAATTATTATTAGTCCTACTGGACATTTGTTCATTTCATTATATTAGACTTAGCAAAGTTCCAAATTTTGGCAATGTGGGCCCTGGCCATTTTGCCATATTTTTAGTATTATTAATTTCTGTTTTTAACTTTAATCTGTATCTCTTTGGTTTATTCTTTTGTCATTTATCTCTATCTTCTTCAATTGGTCTCTTTGTCCATTATTTTGCATGTTCCTCTTTGCTATTATAAATATTTATTTTTTATTTATCAATTCATTCTAATTTGTAATTCATGATGGCAGAAGGCAATACATTTCATATTACACATTTGGAGCACAATTTTTCAAGACTGATTGTACACAAAGTATTTTCACACCATTTGTGTCTTATACATGTACTTAGTGTAATGATGTCTAACTCATTCCACCACCATTCTTGCCTCCTTTCCCCTTTTTTTTCCTTCCCTCCTCTTTGCCCTATCTAAAGTTCCTCCATTCCTCCCATGCTCCCCCATCCCCATTGTCATTATGAGTCAGCATCCTCATATCAAAGAAAACATTCAGCATTTGGTTTTATGGGATTGGCTTGCTTCAGTTAGCATTATGTTCTCCAACTTCATCCATTTGCCTGTAAATTGCATGATTTTATTCTCTTTTAATGCTGAGTAATGTTCCATTGTGTGTATATACCAAAGTTTCCCTATCCATTCATCTACTGAAGGGCATTTGGGTTAGTTCCAAAATTTAGCTATTGTGAATTGTGCTGCTATAAACATTGATATGGCTGTGTCCCTGTAGTATGCTGTTTTTAAGTCCTTTGGGTATAGATCAAGGAATGAGAAAGCTGGGTCAGATGGTGATTCCATTCCAAGTTTTCCAAGGAATCTCCATACTGCTTTCCAGATTGGCTGCACCAATTTGCAGTCTCACCAGCAATGTATGAGTGTGCCTTCTTTCCCACATCCTCACCAACACTTATTGTTGTTTATATTCTTGATAGCTGCCATTCTGACAAGAGTGAGATGAAATCTTAGAATAGTTGTGATTTGCATTTCTCTAATTGCTATAGATGTTGAACATTCTTTCATGTTTGTTGATTGATTATATACTCTCTTCTGAGAAGTATCTGTTCAATTCCTTAGCCCACTTATTGTTTGAGTTATTTATTTATTTATTTATTGGTGTTAAGGTATTTGAGTGTTTTATATATTCTAGAGATTAGTGCTCTTTCTGATGTGTACATGGTAAAGATTTGCTCCCATTCTATAGGCTCTCTATTCACCTCACTGATTGTTTCTTTTGCTGAGAAGAAGCTTTTTAGTTTGAATCCATCCCATTTATTGATTTAATTCTTGCACCATAGAAGTTTTATTAGGGAAGTTGGGGCCTAATCCAACATGATGGAGATTGGGCCTACTTTTTCTCCTATTAGGTGCAAGGTCTCTGATTTAATTCCTAGGCCCTTGACCCACTTTGAGTTGAGTTTTGTGCATGGTGAGAGGTAGATGTTCAATTTCATTTTGTTACATGTGGATTTCCAGTTTTCCAAGCACCATTTGTTGAAGAGGCTATCTTTTTTCCAATGTATGTTTTTGGTAGCTTTGTCTAATATAAGATAACTGAACTTGTGTGGGTTAGACTCTGTCCTCTATTCTGTACCATGGTCAATACCATGCTGTTTTTGTTACTATTGCTCTGTAGTATAGTTTTAGGTCTGGAATAGTAATGCCACCAGCTTTACTTTTCTAGCTAAGGATTGATGTTTCTATTCTGGGTCTCTTATTTTTCCAGATTAATTTCATGTTTGCTTTTCCTATTTCTACAAAGAATGCCATTGGGATTTTGATTGGGATTGCATTGAATCTCTATAGTGATTTTGTTAGTATGGTCATTTCGACAATATTAATTCAGCCTATCCAAGAACAAGATAGATCTTTTCATCTTCTAAGGTCTTCTTTAATTTATTTATTTAGTGTATTGTGGTTTTCATTGTAGAGATCTTTCACCTCTTTTGTTAAATTTATTCCCAAGTATTTTATTTTTATTTTTTGAGGCTATTGTAAATGAGGTGATTTTCCTAATTTTATTTTCAAAAAATAGTGCATCATGATCAAGTAGTGTTCATCCCAGGAATGCAAGATTGGTTCAACATATGGAAATCAATAAATGTAATTCATCATATTAATAGACTTTAAAAGAAGAATCATATGATCATCTCAACAGATACATAAAAAGAATTTGATAAAATATAGCATCCCTTTATTGAAAAATCCTAGAAAAAGTAGGGATAACAGGAATATACTTCAACATTGTAAACACTATCTATGTTAAGCCCCAGGCCAACATCATTCTAAATGGAGAAAACTTGAAAGCATTCCCTTTAAAATCTGGAACAAGACAGGGATGCCCTCTGTCACCACTTCTATTTAACATAGTTCTTGAAACTCTAGCCAGAGCAATCAGACAGACGAAAGAAATTAAAGGGACATAGATAGAAAAATAAGAACTCGAATTATCACTATTTTCACACAATATGATTCTATACCTAGAAGACCCAAAACATTACACTAGAAATCTCCTAGAACTAATAAATGAATTCAGCAAAGTAGCTTGATATAAAATCAACACCCATAAATCAAAGACACAAATATTTAAACTTAAACATTTTTAATTGTCACCTTAGCAGAAATGCCTAAATTTTGTAGGTAGTGTCTCATGATCATTTTGCTCCATGTTTCCAATTTCCAAAGTTTTCTACTTTAAGTAATAAATGTTTTTATGGCATGTTTTAAAAATTTCTATTTAAAAATTACTTTTTTAAAAATTTACCTTTCTAGTGCAGGCAGTTATGAAATGGATGTTCTGCATAATAGTCATTTTTATATTTATTTTATTTTAATTTTTTGTTTGTTTATTGATACTGAGGATCAAACCCAGGGGAAGTTTACCACTAATCTATATTTCCAGCACCTTCCCTTTATTTATTTATTTATTTCAGACAGGATCTTGCTAAGTTGCTGAGGCTGGTCTCGAATTTGTGTTAGTCTCCCCAGTCACAGAAGTTACTGACATGTGTCACCAATTCCAGTATAATTCTTCAATTTAAAAAAAAGATTCCATGCATACTTGATAAGAAAATATATTCTTCCATTTTGGGTGCAATCTTATATTTAGCAACCTCTTTTCCACCCCTACATATTCTATATTCTTTTGACTTATTGTTTGTTTGGTTTATTGATTTCTGAGAAGGGTATGCTACAAACTTTGGGATGATTATTAATTTATCACTTCCTTCTGGCAATTATGTGACCTATTGCTTTGAAAACACAAAACTGCTATTTTTACATATAAGGTCAGAATTTTCCTGATGGATTTAAACTTTAATCAGTACAAAATAACTCTATCTGAAGTAATGCTTTTTGGGACACATTCTGTTTACTTCATATTAATACAGCAGGAACTTTCTTCACTTTGTTATATTTTTCTGTTTTCTTTTTCACTCTATTATTATATGCAACACATATGCAAACTTTCATTTTCCATATTTCACTCTGAGACTTATACACTTGAGTTTTTTAAATTCTAGTCTGAAAAGAATTGCCTTTTAATTGAAATTACATCTGAACACATTAAGTGTGATTACTAATGTGATTACTAGATTCAAAATAATTTAGACCCTCTTATTTTATTCTTTATATTTATGTTTATTTTTCTGTATTCCTCCCTCCCCTCAATTTTTTTCATCATCAGAATGGAAGGCTTTGTTTGTTTTTCTTATCCTTTTTGTTTGTAAATTTAACATTTATTTTTTACTTTTGTAGTAGTTACCCTAGTAATTTTAACAAACGTATTCACCTTGACCTCTATATAGTTATTCTCTAGTATCTAAGTTTTATTTTATCTGTATGATTATTTTTAATTTTCATCATGTTGGACATTAATGTCCATGTTTGTTAATACCTTGTCATACTTTTTGCATTAATACCATTTTTGTAAAGTTACTTCTCTCTAAAGCAAACTACTTATATGTCCATATTTGAATAGAGTCTGTTATTGATAAAAAAAAAAACTTTGTTTTTATCTGAAAATACATTTGCTTTGTTGTCATCTGTAAGGAGAGGTTTCTGGTTGTCAGTACTTACTCTCAACTTATGAAAATGTTTCACTGTGGTTCCACTGTTGCTATATATTTCTTATCCCTTGGGAGGGAATCTTTTGGGAAATGCATTCTAAGTTTCCAAGATACATTCTTCTGTTGTGCATGTTCACATTAAAGATACTAGCTTTTCATATACTCTTTACCCTGGCATCCATTAGTCTTCCTACATCGGAAGATCTATATCTTTGATTAATTATAAACAATTTTTTGTTTTTTTCCCTTTAAAATAATTTTTCTTTCCAATTCTCTCAATTGTTTCCTAAGAACTGGCACCCTATCCTCCATGTCTCTTCCTTTTTCATAACTTCCTTTTTTTGAAGTTTTGTGCTGTACTTTAAATTATTTTTAACTCCAGATTCTAGCAATAATTCCCTGATGCACTATTTACCCTGGTCAGTAAACTTTTATTTCAATAATTATCACTTTCCTCTCTCCAGTTATTATTTTTGGTTCTTTATCAACTCTGCTGGCTTATTTTAATTGTCCGTTGTTTCTCCATGTATTTTAATAGCTCTTTTATTTATTATAGCATATGTGCTATATTTTATAGGTAGTCTTAGTACATCTGTGATGTTTTTACATCTGATTTTATGCTTTGCTATTTCTAATGATTCTTTCAAATAAAGACTTGTTTCATTGTATGTTTTATGACTCTTGACTCTTAGCCTCTTTCTTGGTACAACATCTATCCGAAACATTAAAAACTATATTTAAAATTTCTTTAAAGAAGATTTGTTCTTTTTTCTTCTGTGAACAGGGACATTCCCAATTCAGAAAAATTTTAGATTACAATTTTGTTTTGAGGTTTTGATGGATATAAATGTTTACACTGGATTTCTAGTACATTCTATCAGAATATCAACTATCTGACTCTCATGAGTTCTTTCATTTAATTTTTTTTTATTTTTTCTTTTTAATTATACTTAAGAGTAGAATGTAGTTTGACATATTATACATACATTGACTATAACTTTACATTCTTGTGGTTGTACATAATTTGGAGTTTCTTAAGAGGGTTATGTCCAATTCATTCTACTGTCTTTCCTATTCCCTTACCCTCTCTTCCCTTCATTCCCCTTTGTCTAATCCAAAGTACTTCTATTCTTCCCTCTTCACCCCTCCTACTGTGTGTTAACAATTGCAAATCAGAGAGAAAATTTGGCCTTTGGTTTTTGGGGATTGGCTTATTTCATTTAGCATGACAGTCTCCATCCATTTACCAGCAAATGCCTTAATTTCATTCTTCTGTATTGCTGAGTAATATTTCATTTTGTATATATACCACATTTTCTTTATCCATTAATTTGTTAAAGGGTACCTAGGTTGATTTCACAGCTTAGCTATTGCAAATTGAGCTAGTACAAGCATTGATGTGGGCCAAGTCACTATAATATCCTAATTTTAAGTCCTGTGGGTATAAACTAAGGAGTGATTTCTGAGTCATATGGTGATTCCATTCCAAGTTTTCTGATTCTCCATACTGCTTTCCAGAATGCTTGCATCAATTTTCAGTCCTACCAGCAATGTATGACTGTACCTTTTCCCCATACCCTCTCCAACATTTGATGTCACTTTTATTCTTGATTATTGCCATTCTGACTAGAGTGAGATGAAATCTTAGTGAAGTTTTAATTTGCATTTCTTTAATTGCTAAGGATGTTGAACTTTTTTAATGTATTTGTTGAAAAATTGCAATTACTCTTCTGTGAAGTGCCCATTTATTGCCATTTATTGGTTGCATTATTTGGTTTTGTTTTTTTGTTTTTTTGATGTTAAGTTTTTTTGAGTTTTTTATATATCCTCGAGATTAATGCTCTATTGGCAAAGATTTTTCCCATTCTGTAAGTTTTCTCTTCATGTTCTTGATTGTTTCCTTTGCTATTAAGATTTTTTTTTTTTTTAGTTTGGTACCATCTCATTTATTGATTCTTGATAATACTCCTTGTGCTTTAGGAGTCTTGTTGAGGAATTTGGTTCCTCAACTGACATGATGGAGAGTTGGGACTATCTCTTCTTCTATTAGGCTCAGGGTCTTTGGTCTAATGCCTAAGTCTTTGATCCACTTTCAGTTGCGTTTTGTATAGGGTGAGAAATAGGGGTTAATTTTATTTTGCTACCAATTCATTCCCAGTTTTTCCAGACCATTGTTGAAGAGGCTATCTTTTCTCCATTGTATGTTTATGGCACATGTGTGGGTGTGTCTGTGTGCCTTCCATCCTGTACCATTGGTCTACATCTCATGGGTTCTTAAATCAAAATATTCAGCTTTAGTAACATATCAGAACTAGGCTTATATATTATTAGTGAACTTTTTGCATTGAAAACAATTACTTTTCCAAAGGACATCTCTAAGTTTTTCTGATACATGGTAAAACAAAACTAATTGTGAGTTTGGTGGTCATTGTTATTTTTTGGTTCTGGGATATGAACCCAGACATGCTCAATACTGAGTTATATTGTCAGGGTTTTTTATTTTTTTCTTTTCTTTCTTTTTTTTTCTTTCCCTTTAAAAAACAAGTTTTGAGACAGGTCATACTAGTCTTCCCAGGCTGGTCTTGAACCATGATCCCCTGCCTCAGCATCCGGGTCACTGAGATGACAGGCCTGTGCCACTGCTGTGCCTGGTTTGATCACTCTTTCAGGATTTGATCTTGTTTTCCATTTGGCTTGAATTTTTTAAGTCATAAAATAAGAAATTTATTTTGTTTATTTTTATTTTTTAAATCTCCCATTTTAAGAGCGAGGAGAACTGATCTGTGCAGCTTGCATAATGGAAAGGGTCCCTGTGTGATGCTGCAGGAAACAAGAATTCAGAGGAATGCATGCAACTGAAATAGGAGTTTGAACCCATTGAGGACATGAATCAATTCCCAAAAGCAAACTCTGATGCTTCAAATCAGGGGAAAAGAAAAAAACAGATATCAGAAAGCTAAGAAGATAGAAAGTGCTTCATTGCTTCATTTAGAAAGTAAGTTGCCCCACAAATCAAATTATTTATGAATCTGGTTTACACTTGTTGGATTTTCCAGGGCATATGGAAAGGCCAACCAGAGTCAGAGGGTCAGAAGGAGGGATAGACCCATATGACCTCCAAGGTTTCAGACAAGCCATGACATTGCTTTTGTTCTTATGGATTTGTGAGTTAGAGATAAAGAATGTTTTATCAAGAAAAGACTAAATTGAATAGTTGTACAATACAAACTAAATGAACAGAATGTCAGGGTCTCTCCTTTTCCCCCTTGACCTCTCTATTTTGGAGAATATCTCAAAGGTGAACAAAACACTTCATTCAGGTACAGAAAAAAAATATATATCTGCTCGTATTTTTTATGACATTCTTTCAAATATTCTATTTTGCCTAAGTTTTATAATGCACAGTTTGATACTCAGTAGTAAATATGTTCATTTATTTTTTCATTCATTGGCTTAACAATGTCAGATGCTTTCTGTGCACTGCTTTCAGCCATGGGGTTGGAGATATGAACCAAAGAATAAAAATCTGCATTCTCACAGAATCAGAAAATAAACAAGTGAAGATCTAAATATACAACCAGGTGGTGATAAAATGACATACAGTAAAAATCAAAACAAAACCTAAAGCAATTAATGAATCAAATAGAACAGGACTAGAGCCTGATTCAAACGGTGGCTACTTTAGGACAGAAGGTGGCATAAGCTTCTATGAAGAGGGGCATTTGGACTAGGATCTGGATGACATGAGGTAGAGAATCAGGCAAACATCCGGGTAGGTGACAATGCACAGACCTCGAACAGTACCTACGTTGACATATCTGAGAAGTAGTGTAAGAGCTGTCCAGTGATGTGGACAGAATAGGGGTCAGATTGGATAAGCTGGCAGAAGATACATGAAAAGTTCAGATAGCAGACAGAAGTCAGATGACCCGAAGCTCTGTAGGCTCACTACAGAATCTGATTGTATTCTGAATGGAATGCGATGCCATCCTAGGGATTTAACCTCATGATTTGATTTACATTTCTGAAATATTACTCTGGCTTCTGTATTGAAAACAGAATAGACGGGAAAAGACAAAGAACACCAGGAACCTGGAATGCTGCTACAGAATGTAGGCAAGAAACTTTGGTGGCTGTGCCCAAGAATAATAAATAAATAAACAGAACACATCTTAGAGCTGTGAGTATATTTTTTAGTAGAGTTCCATGATCAAAAAGACTTGGATTCCACTCTGAAAAGAAATTCTCAGAATGAGAAGGTAATTACAGCACAGACTAGAGATGTTTTCTAATATTTTATAGAATGAAAGTTAGGGGGGAGATGTCAATTCATTGCTGATAGTAAATTTTAGAAAGAATATTTTCTTTTAAAAAGAAGATGCAGCAAACATAAATACATGCAAAAGAAATGCAACATTGGTAGGCAAGTGCCATATATTTTCTTCTCAGTGGTTGAGATTTATCTTCTTTAAATGTCTAAAATTTATTGGGACAGTGTCTGTGTTCACCACAAGGTTTATAGGCAGTCATGCTGAGAGATTTTTGGGTTCCATGTATTAAATGAAACAAATAAGATGTGAATTTTATTGTGTTTTTGTTGTTGTTGTTTGTTTTTTGGTCAATGGGAAATGTATTTTAAAATGTATTTTGTCTTGGAAGGATCCATTGGGTAAATTGAGGAGTGTGACTAATTTAAATCCTGGGCTTTGATTCCAGTCCTATCTAGATTTGTTGTACACATCTTCTAAGTATTGTAACCACATGGCACCCAAATGACGAAGGTGGGAGATGGGAATTGAACCTTGGTTCAGCAAGCTTTCCTTTATTCTGCAGTGAAGTTAATCAATCAGGCATGGGGGAGCTCATTTTCTGGGTATGGAAATGGTCCCTGGGTTACAGAAGGAGTCTGGGTTTCATAGTTTACAGTGAGGGTGAATTGATCCTTGCAGACTGCAGGTGTGCTGTTTGTACAGTCAGGGACCTCGTTGTGCAGGTTAAATTTTTAACTCAGGAAGGCAGTTGTAAAAAGTTTGAAATTCGTTGTCACTGGAAAATCTCAGAACTTGGTGTTCACTGTTTATATCTTCCTTCCTCTGGGACCTGTTGTTACCTAGAGCTTCACTATTTGCTTTTTACCTTCCAGACTCATCTGAAAGGGTCAAAGTCCAGGACCCAGTGTTTCAGTATTCACCTCCTCCCTTTGTGGTTGGTATAAAGCATGAAGGGGTGTGCGAGATTGGGAACCACAGAACAAGAATGAGGCACCAAAAGAAGGTTTATTGGTGGGGCTGCGTTTTGGGGTAAGGTTCACCCGTCCACCAAAGGTTGAGGGCCCGGAAATTCGCGGGTGGAAAAGGCAAGAACAATGTTGATAAGCGACACTGGAGGTAGGAGGGTCTAGGACATCTAAATTGCAGCTAGGGACAGCAGATTTTCAGAGCCAAGTTTAGGGGGGTGGTGTCTGTCTTGGGTTGGTTAGGGCTGATTGAGTTGACAGGGTGATTGCTGCAGCTGGCCTTGGGAAACCGTGGTGGTTGGGGTCCATGCCATGTCAGCTTCTGATTAGCCATTTCAGGTCTCCTCAGCCTGGTGGAAAGTCCCTACCCACAGCCTCCATGAAAGGGGAGGGGGAAGGGAAGCCTGCCAAACTAACAGCTGGGAAGGGCTGTATGTTTGCTTTTGGTGGAGATGCTGGGGATGAACCCAAGAAGGATGACAGTTAGCTTTATCCCTCAGGCCTGTTACTGGGAAAGCATGTACTGAGAGAGGTTTAATATTTGTCTAATTTCCCCCCCTTCTTCCTGAGTCACACCATCCCTGTGTTTTTCCCTGGCTGCTGTCTTTTAGGAATATTATTTTCCATAACCCTTCACGTGTTATTTAGTGTAGGGCAAGTTATTTAACTTCATTGAGCCTCATTTTTTAAATCTACCATAAAATCATGGAGTTTTATGTGAACTTTTTGGAAAGGAATTTGTCCATATATGAAAATATGCAACCCATTGTGTGGCATACAGAAATATTCTCCCTAAGAAGTGGTTATTTTATTATCATTACCATCTTATTATCATTGTTAATATTGCTCAGCAATTGGTCCTACAATTCCCAGCAAGTCAAAACAAGTGAAGTGGCTTCAGTTTGGCCTTATAACTAAGAATAGAATGGTATTCTAGTTTGATTTGTACTTTTTTTTTTTGCAAAAGTGTTTCAAACTAATATAGGAAAGTGCTGAAAATCCTGCATTCTTTGAGCAAAATCACAAGACTTGAATCGCTGCTTTCTAATTCTCAGATAAGGATAATGTAAATATCACTTTGAATTAATGACTCCTGGAATTTACCCCATTATGTATGATGAGATACTTGCTTATAAAGGAAGGTAAAGAGTCTCAGGCCTCTAACTTTCTTGAAAACGGATTTTTGCCAGTTCTTTCATTGTTTACAAAATATCTGCCCCTCTGCTATCACATCGCGAGCTGAACTATATCCCCTAAGGCCATGTGACTCTATTTGTAAATATGTCCTGTAAGGAGATAAAGTTTAAGTCCGGTCATAAAGTTTAAGTACGGTTGTAATGGTGGGACCCTTAAAGGTAAGGAATTGTGTGTGACCCATGAAAAGGTATGTTATATGCTCCCCCCAAAATGACTAGTGTTTTCTAATTTATACACAGAGTAATCCAGGAAATAGTTTGGAGAATAGATATTAGGGTATAGGATTATAGTAAAGGAATATAGAGTTGAATCAAGACACATTTATTTATATCACCCACTAAATGGAAAATCTGCATTCAATATTGCAACCTACGGAGTTAGAAAGTCCTGTCTGCTTGTTTGGCTGAATCATGGACCAGAAGGTAGTCAAGAGTAAGTGAGCTAGAAAGAGCAGACCTACCTTGGTTTATAGAGGAAGGGACATAGAATAGAGGCCCAGGAAGACTGGAATGTTAGACTCTTATGAAAGAAAATGATCTCTTATACCACAGAAGAGGATGTTGAAAACAAAGATGTAAAACAATGTGACAAAAGCATATAAGTCGTATATGGACAAGTCAGAATCTGAAACCCAGATTTTGTATTTGTCACTAAAGACCTATGCACCCACCTAGAGAGGGTCCAGAAGACAGATTTCACAACTGTTGGAAATAAATTTGTGAGTGTAGCTCCGTCACTTCAAAGTCATTGTGTTTTTCTAGGGGCCAGACTTTACATTGAGAATTGCAGCCATTGAGTTGGAAAACCAAAGTGCAATGGGAGTTGTTAGAAATGATGAGGTGCTGCAAGAAATCAAGCACAGTACTCATATGCAGGTGAGCAAGGCAAACTTCTACTTCTGGCAGAAAGAAGTGCTATTCAAATCAGGCTAGCAAGTGTGCCTGGGTGGGCAGTCTACAGCTTTATAACTCGAAGCTAATGCAGCGCTGTCCTTCACTCTGATTGGAGGAGTTCCATGTTAAAGTCTATACTATTGGATAATTTTAGAATTGGGGAGGGCAAAAGGGAAGGGCTACGATTGGATCCAATTAACTCTAAATAGTGTATTCTGAAAATAGACCACCAGACTTTCTATTTCTCACAGAGTGACTGCATCCCACAACATCAGGGGCTATCTGGTGGCTTACAAGCACCCAAGTAAGGTAAGTGTGGCTACTGTAGTGGACAGCAGAACCAAAGAAGCAAACAGAACAGTCCATCTCCTGCAGAATTATTGAGCAAAGATTAGGAACTACATACAGTAAATTGAGTAAATCGGTTAATCTTACAAACATCCCTAAGAGGCAGGGAAAATGATCTCTTACACCACAGAAGAGGATGTTGAAAACAAAGATGTAAAACAATGTGACAAAAGCATATAAGTCATATATGGACAAGTCAGAATCTGAAACCCAGATAATGAGATCTGTGCCCAAATTCTTAGTGATTATACCTCATTGCCTCTTCAGCATCTTCAATACAAGGACAAAGAGGGCATATTTTTTAGATGCCTATAGTCTAAGTGGGGAGTTAGCCTTCTATCTTCTTTCTTGATGCTTTATCAGAACTGTGCTTAAAATTGAATTAAACCCAATTCATATCACTTCTGCCTCGATCGATATACAAAGGAGCATCACCTGCCATCCATCTATAACCCTCCTGTTAGCGCAGTAGAAGAGCTTTGGTATGCTTCACACAGATGCAAAAAGTCATTTTGGTTCCTTAACCACAAGAGAATAGCCTTCCCATTTTAAAATTTCATTAGGAAATATACCCTGAGGCTAAGATGTGATGAACTCAGGTGATTCATAAATCCAGGGAGGCAGGAAAGTATTGGAAAGAGGATGGACGTCACTTGTTCCCAAAATGTGAGGAACGGGGTTTAGTGAGAATGTCTGTCTGCAAGAGCAGCATAAAGAGGCTTTCTGTGAAGGCCCAAAACTCCCATTGCTTCAGGAGGCTGTAATTCACAAGTTCAATAACAATGGCCAGAAGGCTGAAGCCAAAAATAAGAGGAGCAAAAGTAAAGTTCTCCAAGGAAAATTAATTCAAGTTCAAGGATGTGGTTGGTCCAGGAGCAGAATGGGGGTAATACATTTTCTCCTCTTTCTTGGTAGCCTGTAATCCTTTAGTACATCAGGAGAAGGTGAACAGCAAGCATATTTGTATTTCACAACACCCTTACTGATTGGTACTGAATATAATTATGCAGCCTAAATTAAGACTAATTTTGTTATCTCTAGTGTAAACCAGCTCCAAATCAATGGTCCGCTGCGAATTCTCCCATGGGGGAAAGGGAAGGCAAGGGAGGCTGGCATCCCAAAGTAGGTTAAGTGTGTCTGCGCCAAGCCTGTTCCTCTACCGTAAAACCCATAGGCACAAATAATAAATAACCCTAGGAACAGCTCTGTGAATGGCTCCTGATTACAGCAGAAGGCATTGTTGAGAAAGGAAATGAGTTCTGAATAGGGAAGAGATTAGAGTTCCTCTACCAGATGCACTGTAGGGATTTGCATATTCCACACTTACTTTTTTACCTCAGCAAATAGAACAATTCTATTGATGAGCTCACCTGTCCTCTTCCATCCTCTCCCACAGGTGGTTTTCAAATGTTATACTTTAGAACCACTTGGAGACATTTTAAAAATGCAGATTCCTTGGACAGAGGCTCAGAGATTTGACTAGATCAGTGGTGGGTAAAGCCCAGGAATCAATCTTTATCAAGAATCTCATCTATTTGGATGTGGTTCATTTGTGGACCATGCTTTCAGAAACACCACCAAGGGTAATGCATTAGTGAAAATATATACTGTACACATGTACGATTTGTATTATTAATATTCGTATTCCTGAAATTTGACTGTTCGGTATTGAACATAAATAATATCCCCAGGTTGGGAACAGGCTTGATTCTGTCAATCACAAAAGATAAACCTATACAAGCAAAGATACTTTGCTTCATTTAAGTATTTGAATTTTTAAAATGGTATTTGTAAATGAACACTGGTCATGTCCTCTAGATTACCTATTAAACAAATTCTGAATATTAATTGTTGACACTCAAACTTAATACAAAACAAGTATCTAGAGACAGTACTTTTTTCCTCATAGTTGATTAGCATAAAAGGTGAAAGATCTTATATTTACTATTCACTCTTCTAGTTTTTTTTAAGCCACTAATAATCCATTTCAGAATTACTTTTAATTAAAATAACTTTTCATTCTGAAGTAGAATTGTATGAAGTAAACACAAATTGAGAGTAAAAACTGGAAAAACAAAGTTGTGATCTCTCAAGTAGTTACCACTGATAATCTGTTAGTTTGTGAACCACTGCATGAAAATAACAGCAAGATGAGTGGTGAATATAGAGTACAGCAATCCTTCATTCTTCCTCTGGAACATCTGGCAAGTCCTGTTATTTTATTTGAAAATTTAGGAAAAAAATATTTTTCTAAAACACTCTCAAACCATTTATAATGTCTTTTAAAACCATATATAATTTATTTTTAAAATCTAATTCAATGATCCTTAATATGATAACAGCGACCTTTCTTATTTTGTTTTCTTTTTCTTCTTTTTTATATGCCCACTGCCCTCAGCATGGAAAGAGCTCAGTAAATACAAAAAGATATACTAAGAGCAGCAAGTAAATGTGCTTTGCAAAACCCTGGGTAAGATCAAGAATTAGGGGCATCACGTACCAAAAAGCAGAAATGAGGAAACTAGTAAGAATTAAAAGGCCACCCAACTTAAAAAATCTATAGACGAGCTGGGTTCAATGGGGCCCATCTATAACCCCAGTGGCTTCAGAGGCTGAGGCACGAGGATCACAAGTTTGAGGCCAAACAGAGAAATGTAGGGAGACTGGATCTCAACATAAAACTAAAACAGGCTGGGGATAGAGCTCAGTGGCAGAGCATCCCTGGGTTCAATTTCAAGTACTGCAGAAGAAACAAAACAAAACAAAAAATATCCAAAATATATAAAATATATATATATATGTTTTGACTCTCCCTGGTCCCCATTTACACTCAGCAAGGAGAGAAAACTCCTTTATCAACCATATAGGTATTCACCACAGAACAATTAAGACAGAGAGGCATTAGTTCTAAGAAGAGCAAACACAGAAGATTGCAGGTGAGATTCTGGAAAGAAAAAAAATCATTAAACTAACATTACATTCTGCACAGAGAAAACTCCAGGCCCCTTCCTCTATCAGCTCCAGAATACTAACTACGAGATAAGTACATCTTCTCTCTTCAACCAAGAAATTCAAGAGGACATTTTTCTGGGGAAAAAAGAAAATTCTGAGATGAACTACAAATAGTGACACTTGGCAGTTCTCAACTTAAACAAGTTGTATACACAATTCAAAATAATATTTTCCACATAGCAAATACAATTTTCTCTACCACTAACAAAAATAAATAAATAAATTTTTGGATACCAAGCCACTCTACAATGATGATCCGAAGTTCACAACACATGTTTTCTGTTTCCACTGTACATTTTAGGTTCTCACTCTGAAATATCTACCTGTATAGCTAGCTATTAACTACCTATCATCTATTTCTCTTTCTTTCCATCCAACTAAACAATCGTTAAGGGCCACCAGGAAGTGCATAAAGACTACTAACAAGAACACAAGAACAAACAAACAAATAGAAAACAAGTAAGAAAAATAAATTTAAAGGTAAAAGAACAATATAGAGCAGAAAAAATTTACAAAAGAAACAAATACTTTTCATAGATTTAAGATAAGTTGTTCCATTTTTTTTTAAGACAAAGGATAAACTGATGGAATACTTATAATCACAATGACTGGGGAGAATGAGGCAGGAGGAACACAAGTTCAAAGCCAGCCTTAGCAACTTGGTGAGGCCTTGAGCAACTTAGTGAAAACCTGTCTCAGAATAAAGTATTAAAAATAAAAAAAGAGAGAAAAAGGCTAGGGATGTAACAGTGGTTAAGCTCAGTGTGATTTAATTCCTGGTACCCCCCCAAAAAAAATGAATGATAAACTGATAAAAAAAAAAAAGAAAAAATAGTAGTATATTAGAAAATAGCATAAAGGGGTTATTGTGAAAAAGTCTAAAAAAATAAGAATAAAAGAAAGAAATATTTTAGGAAATTCTGACCAAATCTCCAAGTCTGAGTTTAGAAAGAGGAAGCTACAAATTCTAGAATATCCATAAAGCCCCAGAAGTCTAATTACAAAGAATACCACATGCCATAGTAGAACTGCTAAAAAACAAAAGAAAGGAAGAGTCTTAAAAGCAGCTGTTTTGAGACAAAAACTGGGTAAATTGCTGAAGCTGGATTTGAACTTGGAGTACTGTTACCTCAGCCTCCTAGGCTGCTGGGATTCCAGGTGTGCCCAGAGATACATTACTTTTAAAGAAACAAGGGAACTGCCATCTGCCTTTTCAAAAGAGAAGAAAAAAAAGGAAATTAGATACAATGTAATGATATCTACAAAATGCTGGCAGGTAATTCTCAGTCTGGAATTCAACACCAAGTTAAAATAAACTTTGGATAGACAGGAAATAAAAAAGAATTTTTATTTTTTATTAAAAGAGAGAAAGATCATACTAAGTGGCTATTAACTATTTAAAACCATTATAAAAATGTCTGTGAGACTTAGGATATGTAAGAAGTAAAATGTGAAAATATAGCATTAAAGTCAAAGAGGAAACAAAGATTTTGCATTAGAAATAATTAAAAAATTAACAGCAGGTAGATTTTTATATTTAATGAGTGAATATTGTTATCTTTGGAAAAACAGATACAAGTAAAACAAAATTAAATAAAACGTGGTAAATGGAATAATAAAATTAACTTGATAATTGAAAAGAAGGCAGCTCAGGAGGAAAAGACCAGGAACAAATAGATAATTATTGCATTTTCAGATATAAAATAAACATTAGAAATGACATTAAATATCATGGATCAAATACTTTAGCATATTAATCTATAACCTCATTCTGGATAATATAGCAAAACTCGACTGGATTTTTTTTTTCTTTTTTACAAATAACATTATTTATAACATTATTTATTTATTTATTTTGGTATGGAGATTGAACCCCTGTGTTCTACCACAGAGCTACATCCCCAGACCTTTTTATTTTGTTATTTTGAGACAGTCTTGCTGGCCTGGAACTTCTGCCTCAGCCTCCTGATTGACTGGGATTACAGGGTGCATCACTATGCCCAGCCAAAGAGCAGTCTTTAGAGGCCAGACCTCAGCCAGATTGCAAATAAAAGATTGAAAACTATGTTACATACACACTAGTAAAAACGGTGTTTAATATCCAAAAACTAGACTGTAGTAAAAGAAGCATTGCTAAAGATAAAGACATTTCATCATGATAAATAAAGTTCTACTCGGCATGAAAATATAACAATTCTAAACATGTGTGTGCCTAAAAATGTGACCTCAAAATGTGTAAAGCAAAAGTGAATGCATAGAAAGAAGAAATATACAAATTAAAATCATAGTTGGAGCTTTTAACCCATCTTTCTTACTGCTTTGTAAATACCAGATTTAATCAGTGAGCATAAATAAGATAAGCACAATGTGATTAACAAAATTACCCTAATTTACATACCACAGAATATTGCATCCAGTGACTGAATAATTCACAATTTCCAAGTGCATACAGAATGTGTTTCAAAATAGATCATATATTGAGCCCTTATAACATATATCTAAAAAAATTTCAAAGGATTGGTATCATACAAGAGTATATTATCTTCTCATAGTTCAAATTAGGAATCACTAGTGAAAAGTTAACCAGAAAATCTCAAAGTTAAGAAATCAAACAGTACATATCTAAATCAAAATAAAAATCAGGCTTATAAACTGAACAATAATAAATGTGAAAAAAAATCAGAAAATTTGCAATGCAACTCACACTGTGCTTTCAGGGAAATTTACAAGCTTAAATGTATATCTTAGAAAATAAAAAATCTGGACTATGGTTGTAGCTCAGTGGTGGAGCGCTTGCCTAGCATGTATGAGGCACTGGGTTCAATTCTCAGCACTGCATATAAATAAGCAAAATAAAGGTACACTGACAACTAAAAATATATTTAAAAAGAAAAAGAAAATAAAATATCTGAAAATCTGTAATGTAATCTTCAGGTAAAAAAAAAAAGTGGAAATAAAATGCAAATTAACCCCAAATAAATTAGAAAGAAAGAAATAATAAAAATAAGACCAAAGAATCAATTTAATGTAAAATAGTATGAAAATATAAAGAAAAGTAAAAGTTAATTATTTAAAAGCTTAAAAAATTAAATAAATAAAACTCTTACTGAGGATGATCAAAAAAAGGAGATAAAATGTGTATCATCAGTCTCAGGATCAATATTGATTCTAATGACATTACAGAGTAAATAAAAACACATAACTTGGATCTATTTTTATCAATTAGTTTGCAAATTTGAAAGAAGCAAATAAATTCCCTATAAAGAACAAATTGGTAAAATTGACATAAAAATGAAATTTTGAATATTCTTTTTTAATTTTTTTAATATATGACAGTGAAATGCATTACAATTCATATTACACATATAGAGCACATTTTTTCATATCTCTGGTTGAATACAAAATATATTCACACCAATCTGTGTGTTTATACATGTACTTTGGATAGTAATGTCCATCACATTCCACCGTCATTTCTAACCCCATGCCCCTTCCTTTCCCTTCCCACCTCACTGCCTTATCTAGAGTTCTTCTGTTCCTTCCATGCTCCCCCTCCCTACCCCACTATGAATCAGCCTCCTTATATCAGAGAAAACATTTGGCATTTGGTTTGGGGGCATTAACTAACTTCACTTAGCATTATCTTCTCTAACTCCATTCATTTACCTGCAAATGCCATGATTTTGTTCTCTTTTATTGCTGAGTAATATTTCATTGTGTATATATATATACCACATTTTTAATCCATTCATCTATTGAAGGGCATCTATGTTGCTTTCACAGTTTAGCTATTGTGAATTGTGCTGTTATATGTATTAAAGATGTTAAATTTTGAATACTTTTCTGCAAAAGAAAGAAAGGAAGAAAGAAAACTCCAGGCTCAGATTAATTTACTAGTAAATGTTTATAAATTTTTTAACAGAAATACACATCTTATAGGAAGTTTTCCTCTCAAAATAAAGACTACTTCACCTTAGAATTTTTAAAGTCACTTTAAAGAACTTTGTAAGATTTTACAGAACATCAAAATTGATTTAAAAGTATTTTAAGTGAAAGAATAATGAAAATTTATCTTATAAATGTAGTTGCAAAGTTCTAAAAAATTAATAAATCAAATTCAGAAATAAAACATCTTATGCAAGCAAAGTTATCTTCAGAGATGCAAAATTGCCTTAACATTAAAAAACAATATTATTCACTACATTAATAAAATATAGCAGAAAATCATGCAATCATCATGATGAATGCAAAGTATTTGATAGAAATCAACATCAATTCAGAATTTAAAAGTATAAATTTCTTTTCATTCTTAGCAAATTAAAAAGGGTTGTTTCTTAGTCTCACATGAGTATTAAAAAAAATATATAGTGAATTCCGTGCTTAAGAGTGATTAAAAAAAAAATTCCCCTTGGTATTGGAGGGATACAAAGTTGTCCACCATCCCTAATTCTGTTCTGTACTGTAATGAGGGCTTTAGCCAGTGAAATGAGGCAGTGGGTAGGGGTCAGGGTATGAAATAGTGGGAGAGAATACAAGTTATCACTATTTGCAGATAACATGGTTATGCATGGGATGTTCAAACATAGCCTGTAGATAGCCTTTGAAATTAAAATGGACATTAAACAAAGCAACATAATACAAGGTCAAACTACAAAATACCAATTGTATCTTTTTTCATATCAGCAAAATTCAATTAGAACATGAAATAGAAGCTATGCTATTTATAAAAGGAAGAAAGAAACATCAAACACTTAGTAAAGGATGTGATGAAAGGTGTTGAAGACCTCTACACATAAAACAAGAAACATTCCAGAGAGAAATTAAAGATTTGAGTGAATGCAGGAATACAGTGCTTACAGACAGAAGAAACCATGTAAAGATGTCACTTCTCCCCAAATCAATCCATATATTCAAAGACATTCCAATTAAAATCCCAGCAGGTTTTTGTGTTGATTGTTTTTTTTTTAAGGCAAATGACAAATTCTTTCCAAAATTTATGTGGGTGATATCTGAAATTTATATATATATATATATATATATACACACACACACACACACACACACACACACACACATACTTTTTTGGTGGGGGGACTGGATATTGAACCCAGAGCTTCACATGTACTATGAAAGCACTCTACCACTGAGATATATCCCCAGCTCTTTTTGAATTTTTATTTTGAGAATTAGAAAAAAAGGTGCTTAACTTCATTAGTTATCAAGTAAATGCAAACAAAACCCATGAATATGCTCTCATACATACACACTTAACATACACACATAGATGACTAATATTAAAGATAAACACTGACAATACTATTTGTTGAGGAGACTGTGGACCAACTGATATTCTGACCAGTTGTAGAAGGGTAAATTGGTTCAATCACAGTGTAGCTGATAGTATCTACTAAATCTAAACATGGACTTACTCTGTTATTTAGGAATTCCATGTGTAAGTTTATTCTAAATAGAAATATATACATATGTTAGCCAAAATCATATGCAACAAGGTACATAACAACATACTTTGTTTCTATTTTTTATTGGTGTATTATAATTATGCATAATAGTGAGATACATTATGACACATTCATACAAGCATATAAACTAATTTGACCAGTCTCCATCCCCAGTACATTTCCTTTCCCTTTCCCTCTCCTCCTTCTCCCCCATCTACTTGCTCTACTCTACTGATCTCCCTTCTATTATTATTTTTACTATTTTAAATATTGAATTATAATTATATATACACACACACAAACACATATGCAGGATTCATTTTGATATGGACATAGCATAAACATAGTAGCATTCTTCATGGTAGTCCCAAACTAGAAACTACTAAAGAGTCTGTAAATAAAAGTAATAAATAATACAATAAATAATAAATGATATAATAAAATACATTAATCTGTGACATTTAGATAAGATAGACTATCATATAAAATTATAAATAGAGTACTACTAGAGAAAATTATTTACATATAACTCATAAACATAATGTTGAATGAAAGAATTCAAATATAAAAAGTACAAACAGCATGATTCTCTTTATATAAAAATCAAGAGTAGGCCACCTAGTCTATGATTAAACAGATTAGAATAATGGTCACTTTCCATATGACAATGAATGGCGAGAGACTTTCTTTTTTTTGAGATGGTATGTTGGTGTGTTTTCCAGGCTGACCTGAAACTGTGCTTAAGGAATCCTTCTGCCTCAGGGTCCTGAGAAGCTGTGACTACAGGTATCCATCACTACATGCCAGGGGGGGGTGGTGACGAATAACTTGTGTACGTTGATGCAGCAGGAATAGGAGCCGGTTTTTGTAGGATAACAGAGGTATTTATACATTTTGCACAGCTTATCTTAATCAGCATAAACTAGATACAGCAGTCAACCAATAAGGAATCTCCACATTTAATGGCTGGCTTATGTTACTTTACAAACCACTCCCTCTGGCATTTTGCCAGGCGCCATCCAGACTTGTTTACAGACTCTAACAACTACACCTAGTGATGAGTGAATTGTTATGAACTTTCATGGATGGGTATTTGATATACTGTATACCTTGATCTATGTAATGATTACACAGGTGAGTTCACTTATGACAGATTATATTGCAGCAATTAAGATTTGTCTGCTTAATCTAATGTATATAATGTCTCAATTTTAAACATCTATGAAGTTTTAAAAATTTAAAAAGCAACAAAAAGGATAAAAATGAGATACCAATACATATTTATTATAATGATTAAAAAATTTAAAATAAAATTAAAACCTGACAAGTCTCTATTAAGTATATGTGTACAGCAAGAAAAATTCTGATTCATTGCTATGCACATATTCATATTCATGCACAATGGTGCTGCCCCTGGTTTGACATGTGTCCTACAGAGTTGTACATAGTCTGACCTTACTCCCTAAAACTCATGTTTTAGGTATTAAACAAACTGACTTATATCCACACTAAGACCCAAACAAAATGTTTATGGTATCTTTCTTTATGGTCTCCCCAAATCAAAAGCAACCAGCATATCCTTTAACAGGTGACTAGATAAGCTGTGGTATTCCCATGTTATGGAATATGATTCAGTTGTCAAAGGAAATGGATTATTAAACGGGCAACAGCAATATTGCTAAATGAAAGAGTCTAGTCTGAAAATGAAATCATATGTATAATTTCATTTATATGGATAATTAAAAATTAGAAATCCAAAGTGAAAAACAAAGCATTTGGGCTAAAAGGACAGTTGACTAAGTAAAACAAGAGGACTTTTTACAAGTACTAGAAAAAAATAAGAATAAGAAAACTGTGGCTCAAATGGTGAAGTTTCTATATCTAACTAGCAGGAGTCCTTCCATATCCTCCCCAAAAGAAAATACAGAAAATTACTGGAAGAAATGATCAAATAACTTATTCAGTGCAAAAGTTCCTAGAACTAAAAATCATGACTGAGTTGAAGGGACCAGAAAATGCAAAGAAGAATAAAACAAGAATAAATACTTTCAGAAAACACTCAAAATACACAAAGCAATGAAAAAAACTAATGGTATCATAATTCCTCCACCGGTGGGGATGGGGTGGGAATGGTAACAGAGTATATTCAAAATACAAAGAAAAAAAATTCTATCTCAAATTATATATGTAATGAAATTAAGAATGTACTTTGATGGCAAAATAAAAGCATTATCTGGTACCTAAGATTCAAAACATTTCTCTCAGAACTCTGTCTCAAGGAGCCACAGGGAGATGGGTCCCCCCAGGAGAAAGAAGTTGTCTTAATCCATTTTGCATTACTATAGTAAAATACATGAGGCAGGCTACTTTACAAAGTGGTTTATTTGGGCTCATAGTTCTGGAGATGCAAAGTCAAGGGACTACATCTGGTTATGACCTTCTTGTCCTCAGAGACCTGAGGTGGTACAAGGCAACAAATAGCAAGAGACAGAGAGCCCATATGTCTGTGTCTTCTACTCTCTCCCCCTCTTTTTGCAGAGTCACCAGGACTCCATCAGGGGCATTGTACACTGATGACTTTATCTAACCCTAATCACTTCTGAAAGGCCCCACCTCTGAACACCATTGTTGGACTGCTTCTGTCCTCTTCCTCTTCTGTCCTTCTGTCCTCTCATAATGGGGATTGAACTCCAACACATGTACCCTGGAAGGACTTGCTCAAACCACATCCAGACCACAAAAGGGTGACAACAGGGACTCAACACAAGAGGAGAGTGAAGGGAGATTTCAGCGTAACTGTGGAGGAGACTCCCGGAGCTGGCCACCAGACGGAAGCCCTTCAGAGCCCCAGTGCAAAGAGAAGGAGGAGACAGAAGGTTCCATCGCAGTGAGTCATGAATGAAGAGAGAGGTTTGGCCATGTTACAAACTGTGTCAACTAACCCTTTAAAAAGTTGTTAGCAGGGATGGAAAGGCATGGCTAAGGATTCGGAGAAACTAAGGATTTCTCTGGGCAGTGGAGACCATGTGCCAGTGGTGTATGTTTAGGTTGTACCATAAATAATGTGTGCATGCTCAGAAAATCCGATATAATGAATATAGAATTAACCAAAGTTGATATGGCATCATCTTTTCAGGATGGGGGTGTGATTTAATGGAACTACAGCAAGGTAGTGTATTGACACTGCCTAAACTCAATGAAAACAGAGATTGCAGTATAAACATAATAGATATTAATATTAAGTTAAAAGGAAATAAAACAGCTTAAGGAGTTAAAATTTGCTTCCTATAGGACACAAGAAATGATCAAGGAATAATAAGGCCAGAGGATTGCTGTTTTTTGTGGGTGTTATTGTTCCAAGCCTTCCTCACCTGTGGATTTTTTAAAGCATGTCATGAATTTACTTAGATACAAAATTGATTAACATTAAACAGCAGAAAACAAAAACTAATGATGCATTTAGGGGCTTATCTGTGAAAGGTATATGAGCCTCCCCATGGCATATCACTTGAAAAATGATTGAATAGACCCTAGATTGAAAAATAAGTAGAAATGTTTCATATATCTTTACAGCAATTCAAATGTTTCTTCAGGTTTCAGATGGACATAGCTCCATATGATCACTCCAGCTAATGAACTAGCAAGCTTTCTCAGATAGTATGGAAAATATATATTAATTTGTAAATAGTGAGATTGTCATGTGGTATGTGAGTATTGATGATCTTTTCTTTTTCTGAGCATTCATTTACCTAATCTTTTTAAAAATTTATCTGAAAATTTCTGCAGAGTAATGTTAAGCCTTTAACATAATACTGTGCGTGAAATTGTTTATGATCATCAGCACCTCTATGCCTGATAGGGACAAACTTTTGTTAGAACCCACTTATTTCACTAAAATGTGCACTTAATTATGGAAATTCTATTTTGTTCTCAAGAATTAGATAATTGGACTCACTAAGTGGTGTATCAGAGAAGGAAAAATTTTCTAATTGTGTTTATAACAAAACATATGAATTAATAAACAAAATGTGATAATAGCCTATTAAAATGATTAAGAATTTCTAGAGTCAAAAACACTATGCCAGGTATAGTTACAATATATTTGTACACATCCACATTTCCATAAGTGTTGAGTTAATGCCAATTTTTTGAGTTCAAACCAATGACCAATGGGCCCAATAAAATGCAAATGTTAAAATATATTAACACCAGAAAAGTTCAACAATTGATTGATGCACACTTTAAAGTGTATTATTTTTCCAACTCTGAGCATTTGAAGCACATGCAGATCAGACTTTCATGCATTATTTTTCTTGTTTGTTTGTTTTTAACCACATAAAAGATACCTCACATATGCAAAATCTATCCCTTAACACTTGAAGGATGATCTTTTTATGTTCTCTATTGGTGGGCCTGCCTGCCAGGAAAAAGACTCAGACCATAGCCAAGGTAGAACAGAAATATTCTGCTAAGTTGTTACATCTTGTTTCAAAGTCATGTTCTCTTCAAAGATATAGTGTCCCAGAATTGGAGAAATGGGGTTCCATGTGTTTGTAGGCTTAATAAAGCAGTTACTTCTTTCTTTATCTTATGCAACTTTTATAACTGGACAGATAAAAATAATTTTGGGTGGGGGGTACTGGGGATTGAACCCAGGGGTGCTTTACCACTAAGCCACATACCCAGCCCTTTTTATTTTTTTATTTTGAGACAGTCTTATTAAGTTGCTTAGAGTCTGGCTAATTTACTCAGGCTACCTTGGAACTTGGAATCCTCCTGCCTCAGCCTCCTGAGTCTCTGGGATTACAGGTTTGTGCCACCACACCCATCCAAATCAAAGGAATCTTTTTTTTTTATAACTTAATGATGCTAAACTTTCTTTATATTTAGCAGTATCTGTTGGCACCATTCCAGAAGCACCAGCTGAAATGTGCCTTTTTCTGAATTTCATCTTTAAATATATTTGTACAACGTTTGTTTACATCCACCTGTTAAGAAAGAGTATAAGACTTATTGTCAGAAGACTTGAGTCTGAATCCCAGTTTTACCATTCCCCAACTGTATAACCTAAGACAAATCCCTTCAATCAAGACAATAGGTATTTCCTCCTACACGAAATAAGAGATTCTAGTTAATCTGTATGATATAAGAAATGAAATTTTCCAAAGGCAGAACATGTTTCAAAGCATTTATAAACTACAAACTTCATTTTCAGCTTTAGTTTAGTTTGTCTTCCTTTCTTCAATGAAGGAATTCATGTTCTCCACCACTGTCCCCCTAGTCTCTCTTATGATTCTTGGAAAATATGTCAATGCAGTTCCTGCTATGGGATTCCCAGTGATGTTTTCTATTTCCCATTTGTCTTTCCTATGTGTTTTCAAGCCATATTTTTTTTCCTTTTTGTCTGATGCACTTATTTTCATCGACTGCTTGTCTCTTATGCACTGCTAAAAATACTCACTGTTCCACCTGGATCTTTCACATATTTGTATCTCCCTTCCCACATTTCCCCAGCAGTACAATGAACACACCCTTTGAAAACCTAACTTGTAAAGTAACAGCTTGTGTTCAGTTCAAGTTTTGCAGAATGATTCTTAAAAAGAGTTCTCCATCTTTCCTAGAGACTCTGAAATGTCTAAGCTGCTTGTTCTTGTGCCTGGGTCCAGGGCTCACTCATGGAGACTGCCCAAGTCTGCCCTTCACTATTGAGGCACTCATATTTTACCTGGGATTTTTACCTTGATTCCAGGTTATCTCACATTCCTTGGTCTGGATTGTTCTCTTAGTTACTTTTCTTAAACTTCAGTGCCCAGGGCTCTTCTCATTTTCTGCTGTGTGTACATTTTACTTCCTTCCCTACCCTGTCTGGCTATCCAGAGTAGAAACACTATGTATGATGTTTCTAACTTTCATGGACAACTGTACTCTAACTCTATTTTTTTTTTAAATTTAAGCTCCAACACTAAAACACTTTAATGGCATCCCATTTATTAATATACACAGAGATACTGAATGGAATTTATGAGAAATGGCCAAGAAATTATAAAATTACGCATGTAAATTGACTAAGGAACCTAAAAGTTTTTAGCCCCTAGATTATGAGGCCACCGAGAATTCACTCATACACAGTGGTCTCTTAAGGAGGTTCTGCAGCCACCTTTGTAAACCATTCGGATGTTTAACAACTTTCATTCCTTAGACATTTCTTTTTCTTCTTTTTTTTTTTAAGCAACAAAAAAGGCAACCTGCAGAATATTTGAATAATTCATTTGCTTTCTCATTTACATATATTCCCATTTGGTTGGATTTTGCTGGTTTTTACTTTTCAGCATTTTCAGCTTTTTTTGTTCTTGAACTAATGCTGATAGGAAAATGGTTAGTGATATGCTAAGAAGAAAGACAGGGAATACTTCCTCCTGAATAGGGTTGCCAAATCAGGATGTTCAGTTAGAGATATCTCTCCCATTCTGTGTGTCAAGTATTCAGTGATCTGACTGATTAACTTATTACCAAGTTGGCCATAAACAACACAAAACTATTCACAATTTACTTCTTTCCTTACCCTATATGACTATCCAGAGTTATACATAGTTAACATAATTAACACTATGTATAATGTTTCCAAGCAACAGGAAGAACATGAAGAATCAAGGTACAGAAAACTGGAGTGAAAATAACCAATGGGAAACAGTAGAAATTGGTGTCTCTGTCCAAATTCATCTTTTACTTCTCATTAGGAACTAGGAATTACAATATACTTGTCATAAGGTGGGAGATACTCCTCATGTCTGCCATGACAGTAGTAAAAAGCTAGATGACACGGTCTCCATCTTGGGGAAAGCAATAAACATTTATATTCCTAAATATGCAAGATGTTCAACTTCAAAATATCTCCCAAGTAAATTCCTTCAGCTACCCTGTTTACTTTATTGGTGAAGATTCCCTGAAGGAAGGAGACATAACCTCTATCTTATAACATCAGCACTTTGAAAGGAAGTGCAGATTCTTTGTCCAGAGAAAACTGCTGTGTGGAGGATTGCATATATATAACTCACTCTTGGGGTTGGGGATTTAGTTCAGTGGAACAGTGCTTGCCTAGCATGTGCACTGCCCTGAGTTTGGTCCTCAGCCTTGGGGTGGGGGGAAGCTAAA
Source organism: Callospermophilus lateralis (assembly GCF_048772815.1). Lineage (NCBI taxonomy): Eukaryota > Metazoa > Chordata > Mammalia > Rodentia > Sciuridae > Callospermophilus > Callospermophilus lateralis. The sequence goes on from NC_135306.1 coordinate 99,859,970, forward strand.
ACTCACTCTTCCATGAGCCACTTCCTCAAGTCCAGTCATTTTTGACTGAAACCACATGATCAGGTCTCATCAACAATGGACCACATATACAATGATGATTTTATAAGATTGTGACGGAGCTAAAAAATTTCTGTCATCACCTCTAGCAACTAGAGAAATGCAAATTAAAACTACACTGAGATTTCAACTCGTTCCAGTCAGACTGACAATTGTTAAGAATACATGTAAAAATAAATGCTGGCAAGGATGTGGGGGGAAAGGCTCACTCACACATTGCTAGAAGGACTGCAAATTGATGCAACCATTATGGAAAGCAGCATGGAGATTTCTCAGAAAACCTGGAATGGAACCACCATTTGACCCAGTTACCCCACTCTTCAGTTTATACCCAAAGGACTTAAAAGCAGCATACTATAGTGACTTGGCCATATCAATGTTTATAGCAGCTCAATTCACAATAGCTAAGTTATAGAACCTACCTAGGTACCCTTTAACAGATGAATCAATAAAGAACATGTAGTATATATACACAATAGAATATTACTCAGCCACAAAGAAGAATGAAATTATAGCATTTGCTGGTAAATGGATGGAACTGGAGACTACATGCTAAGTGAAATTATCCAATCCCCCAAACCCAAAGGCCAGATATTTTCTCTGATATGTAGATGCTAACTCACAATAGGTGGGGGATGGTGGTGAGGGGAGAAGCTGAGGTTCACCAGGTTGGACAGAACATAGTGGAGGTTAGGGAGGGGTATGAGGATGGGAAAGACTGCAGAGTGAATCAGACATAACTTTCCTATGTTCACATATGAATACAAGACCAGTGTAACTCCACATCATGCACAACCACAAACATGGGAAGTTATACTACATGAATATATGATATATCAAAATATATTCTGTCATATACAACTGAAAAGAACAAATAAACAAATTCTAATGGCTTCTTCTTTTTTTTGTACAGAAATAGGGAGAAAATTCCTAAAATTTATTTGAAACCACAAAATACCTATCTATAACCAAGAGAATTTTGAAAAAGAACAAAGTTTAATATATCATACTTTCTAAATTTGCAATGCATTTAAAAACTACAAAACAGTAAAAAAAAAGTCAGACGTGGATTTATGGGATAGAATAGAATGCCCAGAAAGAAAACCAGACATGTATTCTCAACTCATCTTCAAGGGTGCCCAGAATACACAATCTGGAAAGGGCAGGTTCATCAATAAATAGTTATGAAAAAATATATATCCACCTATAAAAGAATAAAATCAAACCCTTTCCTCACACCATACACAAAAATCAACTGAAAATGAATTAAAGGTTTAAATGTAAAACCTAATACAGTAGAAGAAGTCCTAGAGAAAAGAGATTCCTGACATTAGATCTCCAATAATTTCTTGGATATGACACCAAATGCACAAAGAATGAAAGGAAAAATAGACAAGTGGGATCCCTCAACCTGGAAAGGTTCCATACAGCAAAGAAAACAACCAACAAAATGAAGGGACAGCCTAGACAAGGGGAGAAATATTTGCCAATCACACATCTAATAAGGGGCCAATATTCAAAACTCCTACAACACAATAGAAAAAGACTAGTTAAAAGTGAGCAATGGACACAAATAGACATTTCACCAAGAAGTCATAGAAATAGCCAGCAATCACATGAAAAGGTGGACAGCATCTCTAATCATCAGGGAAGTAAACCTAAATTGGATGTAAAATCAGTTGGAAAATCAGATGGAACTTCACACTTGCAGAAATGGCTAGGATCACAAGACAAAGGTCAAGTGTCAACAGGATGTGGAGAAAAGGGAGCCTTTATATACTCTTGGTGGGAATGTAAATTGGTCTATTCATTATGGGAAACAGTATAGAGTTCCCTAAAAAAAAAAAAAAAATGAAAATACAATTACTATCTGATCCAGCAATCTCACTTTTCACATCCAAAGGAGAGAAAATCAGTATGTCAAAGAGACTCCTGTTCTCTATATTCATAGCAGCATTATTCACAATAGCCAAGATATGGAAACAACCTAAATGTCCACTGACAAATGAATAGATACAGAAAATATGATGTATACATACAATGAAATATCATTCATCTCTAAAAGAAGGAAATCTGCCAGTTGTGATAACATGCAAGGAACTGGAGGACATTATGCTAAGTCAATAATCCAGACACAGAAAGAGAAATACTGTGTAACTGCCCTTTTAGAGGAATCTAAGATTGTCACACTTATAGAATCAGAGATTGAAATAGTGTTTACCAGGGGGTTGATAGAGGAAGGATCAATGGGGAGGTGTCAGCCAAAGGGGGCCAAGTTTGTTATACAAAACAATTTCTGGAGTAATTTTTCAGGATTGTATAATATAAGCTTTTGAATTAATAATGTATTTTGCACTCAAAAAAAGTTGCTAATTACTCTTACCAAAAAAAGAAAAAAATCTAATTAAAAAAAAAAAAGAAATAGAAGGAAAAGTTTTGTGATGATGGACAAGTTGGCAGCCTTGGTTGTGATGGTAGTTTGCAAGGGTACATATACGTATCTCCAGACTCATCAAGTTATATACATAAGAAATGTACATTTTTTTTCTGGGTCAATCATGTCCCCATAAAGTAGTTAAAAAGCAAAAATGCCAACTTAGTCTTATCAATTCTTAATTATCTGATGGTAGCTTTTACACATTTTATATTATCTGTTACAAAAGCTTACTACTGACTTGCTTTTCTTCTTGATATCAACCAATACTTTATTCCTGGAAACAAATTCATTTTAATATTAAGCTAAGTAAAACCTTATAAGAAAGGGGAAAGACTGAAAAAGTTGCCATTATATTTTAAAGCCAAATATAAATGACTTTGGGATCTCTCTGCCTCCCTATTCCCCTCTGTTAGAGCAGATAATCAAATATTGGCACCAATTTAAGGGAAAGTTGGAAATGATTTGAAAATGTGTTTGTGTTCCTGGAATTTGCTGGCCAGTTCAGTGCCACAGTATATTAGAAATATTCAGGGCACATTCTCTCTGGGTGAAAATGTTTGACACTTACTAAAGTAGCAAAAGGCTTCCCTACTACCCCATGAAAGAATCCAGAGTAGCAAAGAGGAAATATTAGAATAGAAAATATATTTGATAATCTGGCATAATTAAAGTGTCCATTCCTTTTGATCATACTTTATATTATTGCTGCTTAAACGGCTGATTTAGGAATTGGACCAATAACCAATGATGCAGTTATATTCACTGCATCATTTATTTTTCAGTGTTAGTGTGTGTGTGTGTGTGTGTGTGTGTGTGTGTGTGTGTTATTTTAATATAAATGTACAAAGTGATTTGGTCCAAATGAAATATTTCTCACTGTGGTCTAGGAAGCTATAGTGTCCTGTAGTTATGTTTCAAACATCAAAATACCCAGACTTTAATCTCTGACATCAAATGTTAAGTAGTATATGATATTAAATATTTTTTAAAATGCCATTTTTTTTTAAATGGTTGTCCTAGGGGTTGGGGATGTGGGTCAATGGCTCACACTTTCCTGGTAAGTATGATGCCCTGGGTTCCATCTCTAGCATGGTAAAAATAAAATAAATGAATAAACAAATAAAACATCTGTCCTAAAATAATTCATCATTGCTCTGAGCCACATCTCAAGCTCTTTTTATATTTTATTCAGAGACAGGGTCTTGCTGAGTTGCTTAGTGCCTCACTAAGTTAGTGAGGCTGACTTTGAACTTGCTTTAGCTTCCCTAGCTGCTGGGATTATAGGCATATGCTATAGCACCCAACCCATGCTACAATTTTTTATTAGGAGATGCTTAGGGTTCAGATAATGACAGGTAAGTTTGTATATCACAGGAACTTTACATATGGACTTTATCGATAGAGCTTCAGGACATTGAATAAGAAGCAAAAATTTGGTTTGATTTTCAGTTGTCCTGCTTTGTTGCTTTGTCGGGGGGAAAAGGTACAAAAAATATATTTGATTGTTGAAGGAGTAATTTAAGGCAGATATAAACACCTATCTATCCAAATGAGATTAATGCTTTCCAGTTATTGCTGGGAAGTGGCTTTCTGTATGGGGAATACATTTTTCAATGTCTTCTGCATAACTGAGGACATGTAACTAGTTGTTGATGGAGCATGAATATAGGTGAACTAAGCCAATTACAGGTTAAAATGACCAGGAAGTTGTGACTTTTCCACTGTTTTCTTCCATTAGCCAGGAGAAGATTCAATGGAAGACCTGAGATCTTAAGAGATGCTGAAACTAAAATTCAAAGAAGCCTGAGGAAAACTGCTGATTCATTAAAAATACTTGGTTTGGGCTTAAGTAAATTTCCATGAATTTTAGCCATAGTAAACTGCTTGGATTTGTTGATGATGGCATCTAATATTTCCTTAATGAAGACATCATACCACTTAACTTACAAAGGTCATTCTTAGTATCTCCTGTAATGTTTTCTAAGTCAAACTCTAAAAATATACTGTACATCTCATTCAACCAACACATGTTTATTAAGTGATATATAGAAGATTATTGATACATATTTTTTAGGAAAATAGTGTTAAAACTATCAGATCTAAAATTCTAGTTTTGTATATTATAGAGAAATTAAATTTGATTCTAAAATATATATCAAAAGGAAGTCTATAATATATAGAAATGCATATATATATATATAGAGAGAGAGATACACAACATATAATCAAGAGAGTAAGTTGATACTAGAATATAATTTTTTTCTGTTGCTCAATTTTAACCTTCAACTCTGTGTCCCTCTTTCTACCCATCCACCATTACAAGGGCATTCTCACGCCTTCTTATTTCAGAAACTAATTTTGCCATTTTGTGAAACTGGGTGGGAATGACATCTGCTTGTTGATACTTACCATTTCTAAATCTGCACAAATCCTGCTAAATCCTTTCAATGTCACTGGGAGGGTTGATCTTCCATGTGCTGTTCCATTATTAGCAAATTAAGATGCCCTTTGGGACATGATTTCCTCACATAAGACATTTAAATACTGTATGGAGAACAGGTTTAACCTCAATACTAATCTCTTTGTGTCAGTGTTGAAAATCACCAATGTGGTTCTCTCAATCTCTTGCAATTCTCTGCAGTCCTGGCTTCCACATGGGAAAATACGTGTTTCTTAATCACAGTCATGTTCAAATCCAATTAGATAAAGTCTTACAACCTCATGAGGTTATAATCTTTCACTCTCAAATAAAAGCCCAAGTCAACTTTAGATAAAAACAAAACAACTTTTTCTTTTATTCCATACCCAGTTTGGTTAATTACTGAGAATGCCAAAAAGTAGCTGAAGACTACAAATAATTTGGCTGTACAAATATTTTCTAAAGTTTTGGAGATACCAATCTGAAGTGAACTGAACTGGTAATAATATCTCTTGATCCTAAAAAAGCTGGAGTTAAGACTAGGCTGCTTCATATTTTATCACAATAATATACGGTAACTAAGAGCTTGCAGTCTCCAAAACTAAGTTCAAAACATGTTGCTCAAAGGATTTTAAAGTAACTAACAACTCTATTTTGTCACATTCTCATCAGGTGGAAAAAAAACAGCTACCCCCAGAATAAGTCTCTCAGTCTGAGAATTGAAGAAAAGGCACACACAGAGCCACGTAAATCTCTTCCACATTCCTCTCTCTGGCAGTCAGCACCTTGCTGTCTCCTTCAACGTTGCCCGAGATGATATGTGCCTCAGAGTATATTTTAGAGGTTCTGGTCCAGTAGAATTGCAAAATGGGTTTTGCCAGAAGCACTTTTTCTCATTCATTTGAAAGAAAATTGCAACTACACATTTCTGACTCATTTATGTCCAACACATCAATATTTTGGCATTTGGGAGCTTTCTGATGATTATCCTGACTGAGTTACCTTTTAATGAGCCTTTAAATAAAATTTCCCTTAAAAAACATGAAACCACAAGGTACTGACCGTCTTATTTCTATATATCACAAAAATCATTCAAATGTGTGGTAAAAATTTTAATCATTAAATGTTATTTTTTTCCACATAAAAATCGATTCCCTAATTTACAAAGCATTTGCTCTTATGTTTTTCCTCATTTTTAAAAAAATCTACGTTCACCTTCCTTTTATCATTTCTGACAAAAATTAAACTCACCCTTAGGGTTCATGCCAGATATTTCAGTAGTTCCAGCATCAAGCACAAGATACCAAGGTTTCTTTAAGTCTTGAGTTCATATTTGAATCAGGTTTCCCAGCACATATAAACATTTTAGATCAACACCTTGGATTTCATTTGACTCCCCTTCCTTCACTTTTCACTCCAGCCCAGGTTCTATTTACGTCCTGTGGCAAGATGGCTGCTCTTTAAGTATCACTGTGCCGGGGGCCCTGTATCACTGGTAATGCAGGTAAGGAAGATGAAAAGAAGATGAATTGCATCGAAATTAGAATGGTCCATTCTGCTATGGGCATTGATAGATGGTAGAATTTCGACTCAGTAAAAATGTTCTTTTTTCCAGTGATCAAAGGGGAGTTTTTGCTGCTGTTGTTGTTTTTTAATTCATATCAGTGATAAATAATTGTGCTAGTCAGCATTGCTGACACAAACAACTTAAAGGAAGAAAGATACATTCCCACTCAAGTATTCAGAGGATTTTGTCCATGGTCCACTGGCTCCAAAGTGGAAACATCATGAAAGAAAAGCACGGTGGAGGAAAGCTTCTCAGCTCATGGCCGACAGGAAACACACAGACAAGATAGGTCTGGGGAGAAGATAAACCCTTCCAGGTCATGCCCACAGTTACCTACTAAGTCCCAACTTAGTAGTCCTAAGCCCCAACCTAAGTCCCAACTCCCAGTAGTCCATTCATCAATTACTCATTGATGGATTAATCTACCAATGAAGTCAGAGCCCTTGTAATCTAAGCATTGCCTAAAAGCCCCACCTTTGTACTCTGTGCTACATTGGGGACCATGCTTTCAATACTCAAGCTTTGTGGGGCCAGGTGTGGGGGGTGGCATTCCTGATCCAAAACATAACAGCATTCAATCCAGTTGAAGTAAATTTCTTTTCTCATGAATAAATACTCTTTCTCATTGTCAAGAAATGAGACTGAACCAGGATTCAGAAGATCTGAATTCTAGGCTTGGGATGGAACTCAGTGGTAGAGCACTTGCTTAACATCAGGAGGCCCTGGGTTTAATCCCCATATCAAAAATAAAAAACAAAAACAAAAACCATTGCCGGTGACTTACCTTGGTGACTTAATACTAGTAGCTTCCACTCTTCATGAGTGCTCATACAACTTTTTCAAATAGGGTCCTGTTACTATCCTCAGAGAGGCTCAGAGAGGTTACGTAAGTGTGGAAGCTGTGATTGGAACCCAGGGATTTGATTTTAAAGCACTTGAACTCCTTCCCTAATATCATTTGTGTTGGAGCATTAGTATTCTCACAGATAAAATGAGATGTTAGGCTTGTTGCTCTCATTCTTTCACTCATCCTGTATTCATCATGCATCTACCTGTGCAGGCATGGTTGTGAAAAATAAGATGAAGTGGCAAGTGATACAGACAGGATTTTGGAGGTCAAGGAACTTATTTGTCAAAGGATCATTAAAGGTCTTCCCCCACTTTAATATTATGTATTTATTGATTCTGTATATATCCCACCTGCACTTTCATGGATAATTCAATTGCTGTCCTTATGAAGACTTATTCAGGCTGTTTTCACTCTTCCTATCCTCTCTATTTTAAAGAATTATCATATTTTTCATTATGTTGCCTTTTAACAGTTGTAATTAAATCAACTCACAATAATAAAATTTCAAATTTATCAGAGAATGAACATTTCACGGAAAACAGAAATGTTTTTACACTCAGCAGTTTTTGATAAATACTATTTTGGATTCATTTGATAGAACATTCTTGAATATTTAACCTTATTCTTTCTCTGTCCTGTACCATCTCCCTGTATTTATATTTATTTCAGCTTCTGTATGGCTTACTATACCATTGATTATAGTTGGAAACTCTATACTTCATAAATTCTTTAATTGATTGACTCATTGATTCATTTTAACAATTCTTTATGAAGTTTCTCTTAAGGGCTAGTTATTACAGAGGGTGATATAATGATAAATTTAGAAGTCCATAGACATTAAAGCAAACACAACTTAGTGGGAGACGAACAGTGAATAAATAAATAGAGGTGTAATAAGTTATGGAATATTGAAGGGACCAATAAAATTTAACATACTAATTGGAAAGGGAGGCCTGATTTCACCTGGAAGCCATGCCAGTTAAGTGGCATTGAATGACAAATGGAAGTTGTTGGAGATAAGAAATAAGTCAAGAGAATTTTAGGTAGTCAGAATGGAATGTGAAAGAGACTGGTCTGGCAAGGAAAAGGTTTTGCAATGATACAACATTTGTGGGTAGCTATAGATGAGTGTGAAATTACATGTGGGGGCACAGTTAACTAACTGAAAGACAAACAGGATGCAGTTAATTGTGGGAAGCTGACCAAGATTGTTAAACAGAAAAGGCCATTGAGAAGGGCACCAGAATTCTCCCATTTGGAAGAGCAACTGCTGATGTCCCTACTCATGTGAATGTGTTCCTGTTACAGATCTGTCTGCATCATCCTCAAGACCAAATGCCCCGACAACAAGGTCCACAGAGATTGATGAAGTTATCAGGTACCAGAAGTGTACTCTGTGCTACACTGGGGACCAACCATGTAGACTAGAATTAAGAGAGAACTCTTGAGAAAATTCCCATGCCTTCTTGACAAAATATTTAGCCAAAAGAGTCATAAAAAGAAATTGACACAGAACATTCTACAGATTTTTCTTATCTAATTCAGATAAAAAAACTGGGACCTGAAAGATTCATTTTAATGAATTCAAATTCCAAATTTTATATATATATATAAAACAGAAGCAGCAAAATGTTTGACAAATACTTTTCTTTCTAATAATCATTTTCTGCGATTTCTGGGAAAATATTTAATCCAATCTTTTATCTGCAATTTGGTTTATTTGTAGTGATCAGATTCATTACTTCTTTCCTTAACTATATTAGATTCAGGAGAAAGTGAGTTTTCTTTGCTCTCAAACCTTCTCCCTTAAAGAGACATATTTGAAGATACTTATTGCTCAGGTTTACCAGTGAATGGAATTTGAGGTTAAATAACTAACAGAAGAAAAATGCTTCCTTTGGGTTTATCACCTTTATTGCATACTACATATGCAATGAATGTGACCTTTCTTGGAATCAAAGTGCCAGGATTAGATGCCTGTATTTGGCTCTGGGATGTTTGAGACAGAGTTAGTTTTCCTCTAATCATAAGAATAATGAAGCTCCACTTAGTGTAGCCCAGTTTACTAATGTTGTTAGCTTTTAGTTTACTTGGAGATAAAGTTCCAGCAAACCAAACATGTGTTCTTCCATTTGCCATTATGTCATTATTTTGCCATCGATCCTCTTTTGTTTTGCTGCAATGTTACATTAGTCAAGACTGTTTTCTTTATACGTTAAAAAAAAAGAGAATTAGCTTAGGCCAAATAAAGAATTTTATTTTCTCATATATCTATAAAGTCAGTGATGATTAGGCATGGATGAATACAGGAATTCAAATAATATCAGGATATTTCTTTATTTTTTCTTTTGGCTCTGCTTCAATCTGTGTGTTGGATACATTCTCAGGCTGGTTCTTCCCACAGTAAGACTTATTAGATTTGCTTTGGATCTCTTACTACCCCTACACACCACTCTACCCATGGAGCATTATATTTTACACTTCATCCAGGTAGAGCAGTTGGTCGACTTTGGGCTGCATGCCTGTAGTTGGAGATGACAGAAATGAGGATTAGGCCTGTGATGGACAGTCCTGCAGGATCAGTGGTTATTTCCCCAAGGAATGGAGTCTGGCAGACTATAATATCGTCTGCATAAAACTTATTTGCAAATAGCTTTTATTCTAACTCTCTGTCATAGCATAAACAACCATCATCACCTGAAACCTTTCCATTTTTAAGCAGAAATTGAAGGCATATTCATGTACTCCATCTACTCTGTCCTCATACCCAGAATGCTGAGTTTGGGGCATTACTCATATTGAGCCTAGATATAGTTCCTCAGAATCTAGCAATAGGTGAATGAATAAATGAAAGCACTACTTACTCCAGATGTTAATAGTAGATAATAATAGAAATAAAATAATTATAATTAAACTATAAGGAATGTGACAATTTACTGAAGCTTGCTACATTGTAAAAGCAAGGATTTTCTTTCTTGGAAGTGGAATGGATTCTTTGATGGTTCATCAGTGACTAAGATTTAAGAAGGAAAAAAATTGGTCGAAAGTGGTTAAAACTCTAGAAGAACTTATAATGTAATGAAACAAGAAATCCTTGGGTGGGACAACCAGGTACTTCTCATATTCAATTGCCATTGTCTTGGTTGAAACCTTAGTGTGAGGCCTATGTCCTTCAGGCTTGCAGCAAGATGGTCCCTGTAATTACAGGTGTCATATGCAGGTGAACGTGGAATGGACCAGGTTCAGAAGATCACACACGTTGTCTCCTTTCTGTGTCTTTCTTAATAGAAATAAAACTCATCCTAAAACCCCACCAGCAGAACTTCCCCACTCCTCAAAAGAAATGTTTTCAAAATTGATCAAATCAATGTCATTGGTTGCTGTGATTGATTCTGATAATTAGGTTTGGGAGAGTGTTAAACATACTCTAATCATAGACCATGGAGGAAGCAGAAATTCTTGAGAAAAATCAAGATTCTGCAAGGAAGAAGAAATTGAAGTAAAATGGATACTGTTCACACCATTTTAGTCAATCTGGTTACCTGGAATTCTGCCCTTTAAGTTGCTCTTCAGAGTTTTTTGCCCTCTGTAACAATACCTAGGGAAGAGATGGTAATTTGAGGGCATATCTAGCAATATGCCTTCTTAAACATTGTATTAAACTGCTGATGTTGTTCTTCTTTTCTCCTGGTTATTCACTGTGTCAGCAATAAACACCAGAAATATGGTAAAAAATATTTACTCTTAGAGTTTCTGTATTTTAGTACTAGGCTTTGGGACATTGCTCAACCCTCCATCTTTCACCAAAGATTTTGAGTTTAGATTCAGCTAGGTGTTTTAAAGCAGAGATATTCATCCTTTGACCTCAGGCTTGATTACAGAGAAAGGTGCTTTGCTGGGGAATATTGCCTATCAGACTCTTAGTTCCCATGCACAGCAGAATTGGGATGGACTGTTTATTTGTTCTCTCTCATGTCTTTATCTCTGGTTTTAAAACTTATTGTTTTCTATCTTCTCACCTTTACTCATATCTAATATAGTGCCAATGGTCTTATGACTTTTGGTAGTAATTGTCATTCTTCATGAAGAGAAAGAACCATTCTGCCACATACTTTTCCTTTTAAGAAAAATGAATTGAGTCCAATGATTATCTTTTCCTTTCACACCTTGCCAAGAGTTGTTTGTTTGTTTATTTGTTTACAAAATATCCCAGTGATCTAGCCTGAGTATCCTTTAATATGAGCTAAATAAAATAAAGATCAAGTTTGCCAGGTGTTTCACTCCTACATGAGAAAGATTGTCTGTTTTCCATCTAAGAATAGTGAACAACCTGACCTTCCTCTCTCTTTTCTTGGTCAAGCTCTTTCTTGAGGCTTACTTGCAATACTTTATTGAAAGCACCAATTTCTCTATCAGTGAAAACCATTTTAAATGCATTTTTAAAAGCTTCATTATAATTGGCTTTCCAAAAATTTAAATGTATTATCCCACTTGACCAGAAAGCCTAAGGATGACTCAGGTGCAGCACAGTTGGATCAAAGGGTACAAAGGCTATTCCCAGAAGAGTGCTTTGTCTCAGCTCTGCTCCTCTCTACTTGGTAGAATCTTTTACAGTCAGTTTCTTTCCAAGGAACAGTAAAAATAGTTTCTGGCATCCCCTAGTCTACATTTTTATAGCATGCAATTCAAAAGGAAGAGAAATCCTCTGACCTCCATATCCATGGATCTAATGCATCCAAATCTTTACCTTGATACAATTACTGGGATCACATCCTTCTTTCTGCCTGCACAAGCCACCTTGATCAAGAGAAGAATATATACGTTTAGACCATCCTGGATCACGTGGAACCTACTCTTATGAAAAGGGTGGTAGGACACCTTGGAGACATATCCATTCGTATGAATGATGGAAGCAGACTCATAAGGTAGAGGCATGGCGATGACAAAGGCAAATGTTAATCTAGTAGAAAAGATGGGTGGCTTGGCCAAGATCAGATGTGGGCACTGCATTATCCTCTATCCATGATGATTTAAGCTTTGTAATTTCATTTTGTTTTCAAACACTCAAAGCCAGCTTCTGCTGTATGGGAAAATGCATTTGTTCAATAAGTGAAAAGAATCATATGAATGCATCTTAAAAAGTTCTTCGGATGAATGCCATTTTCCAAGTGTGATATGTTTTTAGGAGAAAACCTTGGCAACTTGAAGTTAATTTATGCAAAGGGGAGGTAGGGTTAGAAGCAGCAATACAAAGGCATTTCTCAAGCTGTCTTTTTCACAGTTTACACTAAAAGATTCTCCCTCACACCTCCACCCAAGAAAATTCCACCACAGAATGAACCTCAATACTATTTTCTTTCCCAACAATGTTGCTTTCCATCTTTCTGATTTTTCCAGTGAATAGATCATGTGAAAGCATTAATGATTGCACAATGCACAGGGTTAGTAAGGTAAGTGGAGCTCATAATTACCTCATTTACATTCTTTTATTCACTGAAACAGAATTCTTAATGACTTTTATGTGAAATGCAGGGTAATCAGCACAAATGAAGCTCTCTGGTGTAGGGTGGAGGAGTGAGCCAAGCCTTGGCTTCCAGCAGAAAATCTGATGAACGGTCAGACAAAAGAGTTCAGCACAGAAGCCTGGGATGTTATATTTTAAGAGACTGAACAAAATGCTATGTTTTAAAAGACTAGTGCATCTAGGTTGAGATCTAAAGATCAAGCCTTACCAACAGAAATAACCAATGTGTTCTTGCCGCCTCCCTGACTTTCTGTAGAAGTAATATGCTATCTCTGCTCAAAGTATTGTGGGACAAATAAAACCAGGCAGTGAATGAAGAGGCCTACATGTTAGTACTGATCTGTGCATAAGCTAGATGTGGAATGTTTAATAAATCATGTCACATCTCTGAGCTCTGGGTTGTCCACTTGCAAAACAGAAAATGTACATTTCGTAAATTCCTGGGGAACAAGTTCCCTTAAAACAGAATCAAGTGGCTACTTCCATCCCTAATAGTTCAGCATCTCTCTGGAAAGGGTTGAAACCATTGTGTCTTGAACCAAATTCCCAGGTGATTTTCAAATGACTAACATGAAGTAAAAAAAAAAAAAAAAAAAAAGAACTTTAAAATATCCACATGAGCAAGAAGTTCTTTGGCCGAACCATTGTTGGCCTTCAGAAGCATAAAAAAAAAAAAAAAAAAAAAAAACCCTCAAAATATGAACAGGATAAAAAGAGTAGCAAATTAACAAATGCACTTGTGACAGAATTATGTACCTAAAGGACAAAGTGAAATGTATCAAATGTATGGCAATCATACTGAAATTAATGACAAGTGTGAGCCAGACAGTATGGATGAAAGACTGTTTCCTAAATTAAGGAAAAAACCTGGAGGAACTGTCCATATGAAGCTGTTATCTGAGTGGGCTAAGAGGACTAGTTGTCTGTATAGACACTTCAATTCAATTTCTATACCTATATTAATTTACTTAGAACCAACAGCCTTGTATTGCAGATTTTATAATTTACTGCTTGTATCTCAACCTACCCACTTTCTGTGTATGCTTTATATAAATTATTTATGCAATTTCTAGATCCTTTGCCTCTCTAATACATTTACGGTTGTATTGCAACATGAATGTAATGTTGACAGATATTCCAATTATTCTAGATATATTCTAGAGTTCCATGAACATGATGCTGACTTTTAAATGAAGTAAAGTAATTTAAGATCATTTTAGGATTTGGGAGGACAAACTGTAAGCCAAGAAAATTATTTCTTTGCATCACTACTTACTTTACAGAATAATAAATGTTCATGAAGAAAACTTATCCATGTCATTTTGGTAACAATTCCTGACAGTATATTTTGTCTGCTGAGAGTTATGATGATTAGTGTCTTTCTTCATTCCTTCATGTTCTGTTCTCTTCTTTCTCTTCTCTTGTCTGAGCTGTTATAAACATGTATTTTTGTTGTGGTAAATGGTGCCCCTCATATGCAGATGGAAACACTAACACGGTATGGTAACCAAAGTACTTAACATCTCAGACTTTGTCTTATTAGGAGTCAAAGTTCTGATTTGGATAGCAAGATTGGCATCACATTGACCATATGTTGAATTAGTGTGTGCACCTCCCAGGACACATTGCAGAATTTCTACTTAATTATCAGTCTGTGTAACTGTTGTATTTCTACCATTTTTCCCCTCTGATCATTATTTTCCTTTCATTTTAAAATATGTCACTATATCTGCAGGGGTACAAAATAATTTATCAGGCTATACAGTATAGCTTGATACTTCTTCTTTTCCTGTATCTCTCACAACCATAGTCCAATAGCTTTGGTGTCCTGAAGCAGAGAGAATTTCGACTTGAAATCTGAGCTTCTAAGTGACCAGGCAATGGCCAGGGAACCTGCTCAGGGCCTTTCTGCAGCATTGGCATGCCCATCAAAATTGGTTCAGCCTTGATTTATGCTGAGTTTATGACCTGAGGAGCTTTGTCTTGTTACTGCAACTTGGTTCTAGGAAGAAACTCTCCTTCCCTATTTGATGGTTGCAAAACATTTTTGAAGGCAAACACACACACTCTCTCTCTCTCTCTGCAGAAGATGCTATTCACCAAGCCTAGTAAACATAAGGAGAACCTGTCTTTGTATCAGCAGCTCAGTAAAAGCTTATAAGTTCCAAATCGGGTGCAAAAACAACACATCTTCACCGTTCTGGAACTTGTCACTATGTAGATTATGTATAAAGATTATGGGGACAGAGACTGTGGCTACTCTGCAGCTCAACTATCTCAACTGTCACAAAGCACATATTATCTCTGATTTACCACACCAACTAAGACTCAATATGCAAACATTTTTGAAGTTGATAGGTACTGTCCCACATTCATTCAGATAAAACATAGTTCCAGGGAATACATATTCTTTTCCAGGTACTGTTTCTTCTGTGAATTGCCT
The DNA here is from genome assembly GCF_048772815.1 of Callospermophilus lateralis. NCBI lineage: Eukaryota > Metazoa > Chordata > Mammalia > Rodentia > Sciuridae > Callospermophilus > Callospermophilus lateralis. Next base: position 99,875,267 of record NC_135306.1, read on the forward strand.
TTTGGGCATCTCCTTTTATCCTGGGCTCTTATCAGCAGTATGCACTGATATTGACTATAACTCTACCAATTGATACTATAGCAATCCTCATTATGCCATGCTGCTGCTATACCTTTTTATAAGCTTCTTGGAGACTCCAGATCACCCAAACTTCACATTGGGCTCTATGACCAAGTCAGGGAGAATAATCTCTGCCATTTATGGTTCATTCTTTTAAAATATAAACCACTGTGTGTGTGCGTGTGTGCGTGTGTGTGTGTGTGTGTGCGTGTGTGTGTGTTCCCCCCTCTTGGGAATAATGTAATGAGTTGCTTCTGTATTCACATCAGGGCCACTGCTTCGTTCTAAGAATCTCTACTTTCCAAACTTTCAGTTTAGGATCTCTGTGTGAAGTCCTTGGTGCTTAGTTCTGTATCTTGAAAATGTATATCCCCAACACCCTTTTCCCCAAAATTTCTAGTAATTAGGTGCTCAATTAGAACTAGAGAATAAATCAGGAAAGGAAAGAGATTGCATCAGAAAATTATCTCTTTAAGGTGATGAGTAAGGAAGATCGTAAATTGACAGCTGTGCAAAAAAGCAGTCTAGATACAGACATCAGCTGGACAAAAGGAGGGGCAACTGCCATTTTTAATGTATATGATTATCATGAACTTGAAAAACAACACAGTCAACAGAGGAATTAGAAATATTAAGAAAGACAAAAGGTGGCTAAGTAGTTTTATTACATGAAAGATTGATAGCTTTCAATGTTGTTCAAACACAAATCCCTTAAGATTTACACAGAAGGCAAGGTACTATGGACAATAGCATAGCAAAAAGGGAAAAAACACAAAAATATCTAATAAATTTGCAAAATCTATACAATGAAAACTGTAACGCTTTACTAGAGTAAAACAAACTTACACGAAAAAGAATATATATCCTCTTACAGCATTAGATTAATCAATATTCATATTTCAGTTTCTTCCTAAGTTAATACATAGTTTTAATGAAATCTGTTAAAAACTAATTGGTTATTTATTTGTAAAATTATTTAATATTCACAAATATACAGATTCAAATTCAAACATAAAAAGAAACCTGTAAGGGTAGTCAAGGAATTTCTTAAAAACAAGGATAATTAGGAAGGACTTGCATTACCAGATAATAAAGCTATTATAAAACTGTAGTAAACAGTCTGTTGCTGACACACAACTAGATTAGAGCAAAAAAGCAGAGAAGATCCAAAATGACACAAATATCTAGGGAACTTAAAAACTACAAAGTCTACATCTCAAAGCAATAGAGAAAAGAGAATATTGTTTTTAATAGAAAAAAGTTATAATTCTCATGTATTCTGTCCTAGTTTCCTCTTGTACTAGTATTTTACATTAGTATGGTACATTTGTCACAATTAATGAACCAATGTCAACACATTATTAAATACCATACTTTATTGTAATTTCCTTTGTTTTAACCTAATGTTTCTTTTTTCCATTCCAGGACATCATTTTATAACTAGTAATCAAGACTCTTTAGACTCCTCTTGGCTGTGACAATTCCTCATATTTTTATTGTTGGTAAGGATGTGGCAGTTTTGAGGAGTACAGTGTTAGACTGTCCTTCCATTTGGATTTGTATGATGAGTCTCTTGTGTTTGATAACCTGAGTTTATGAATTCTGTGCAGCAAGACCATGGAAGTAAAGTACCATTCTCTTCAAGTAAAGGTGTATGCTATCAACATTATTCATCCTATTTATACTAACTTTGACCATCTGGTTAATATAGTGTGTTTCAGATTCTGTACTGTGAAGAAGTTAGTTTTTCCCTCTTTGCACTCTGTAAGGAAGTCACTTTGCAAGGCCCACACTTGCAATATGTGTGGATTTATACGCCACCATTTTTATCTTCATTTTTTATTCAGTTATTTATTAATCTCAACATGGATTTATGAATAATTATGTTGTGCTTGAATTATAATCCAATAGTTATTTATTGTTTGCTTGTTACTTGCGCATTGAGAGATTTCATTTGTTCCTGCATCCCTTCTATATACGTCTATATGTTTTTCTCTATGGTTTCTTTGTTTTAGCATGTCCTTTCTGGCATTGCAACATGCTTCAGGTAATATGCTTCAGGTTAACATATGATATATTTTCTGCTAATTCCTAGAATCAATCTTTTATTCCCCCAAAAGCACTGTTCCTCTTATTGGAGAATGGTACTAGAAAACAAGGCAACAGGTTTGCTTATTATTACAGGGGACATCATTGTTCCAGACTGGCAGAGCAGGAAGTATCTATGCATACAAACTCCTTCACATATACAAATCTGTAAATAGTTCCATATATTTCCATCTGTATCTATGTGAAGTTAAATATTAGCTCACACGGATATTTCTAACTATAATGCATTATCACATGGATCATTCTATACTTCTCCCCTTGTTTATCTGTTTATCTATAACTTCCAACTCCAACAGTGAGGAAACTGGATCTCATCATCTGCCATTCATTCATGTAATTGTTCAATATCAATGTACTTTTCAGTCTTGTTAACCAGTACTTCTATGGGGGGAGGTGTTTAAAAGCTTTATTTATCAGAAAGCAGTGCTGTGCACAGTGCTTTTAGTCATTAGTCTTAGAGACTGTATTCATTTCCAGTTTCTTAGGTCAATGCCTTTACCCTCCTCACATTTGTATGATTCTTTCATGCATTTGTAAGACACATTATTTTATCACAGTCTGCATTATGTTATTGATTCCTCTAATCTAAATTATTTTTAATATTCATGCTAAATATTTATTCTTGGTAACATAAAGTTAAATTGGTTTGAACAAACACATGGCATCATGTATCCCACATTAGAGCATCACACAAAATATTTTCACTTCCCCCCAAAATCTCCTATGCTATACATTTGCTCAGTATTTTCTCTACCAACCCCTGGCCACTACTAATATGTTCCCTATCTCAATATATTTTTTCCTATTCCTGATAATCATAAATGTGCACATTTTAGTCTGGCTTATTTCATTTAGCATAGTTCATATCATTTTATTACTAAATACTATTCCATTGGAAAATGTAACACAGTTTGCTTATCTATTTACCTATCAAGGATATCTTGTTTATTCTAGTTTGGGAAAAGTGTAGGTAAAGCTTCCATAAATAATTATACACAGGATTTTATGTGAATATGTTTTCAAGTCAATCAAGTAAATAATCAAGACAATAATTGTTGATTTATATAGAAAAACTATGTTTAGCTTCATAGAACACGTGTAGTGTTCCATAGTGTAATACCATTATGTATTTCCAGCAGTGATGAATGAGAGTTACTGTTGCTCCATATCTTTGCCAGTAATTGATAGTGCCAATTTTTTGTGTAGCAGTTTTTTGCTGTGGCTTTAATTTGCAGTTCTTAATTGGCAAATGATGGTGAGCATCTTTTCTTATATCTATTTGTTACCTGAATATTTTCTTTGATCAGGACTATTCAGATTTTTCACCCATGTTTTAGTTAGGTTGTTTGACTTCTTGTTATTGAGTATTAAGTTTTCTTTATCTTCCAAATATTTCATCCAATCTATGGCTTGTCTTTTAATTTTCTAAAAGGTGTCTTTTGTAGAGCAAAATATTTTAATTTTTATTAGTATCAAATTATCAATTTTTTTCTCATGGATCATATTTTTGTGTTGTATCTAAAACCTGTCACCAAATCCAAAGTGATGTAGAATTTCTACCAGAAAATGTTTTCTTCTATAACTTTTATAGTTTTTCATCTTGTATTTATGTACATGATCCATTTTGAATCTCCTTTATTTCTTAAATATTGGCAGAATGTGTTCTGGCCATAAAACCATCTGAACTTGGTATATTCTTTTTTGAGAGGTTATTATTTAGTGATAGTATTGCTGTTATAAATGTAGAACTCTTCAAGTTATCTATTTTTCCTCAGTAACTTGTTGTAGTTTATATATATATATATATATATATATATATATATATATATATATATATTGGTACTGAGGATTGAACTCACGTGTGCTTAACCACTGAGCCACATCCCAGCCATTTTTTATATTTTATTTAGAGACAGGGTCTCGCTTAGTTGCTAAGTACCTTGCTAATTTGCTGAGGCTGACTTTGAACTTGAGATCCTCCTGCTGCAGGCTCCCAAGCCCCTGGGATTACAGGCATTTGCCACTGTGCCTACCTAGTCTTCATATTTCAATAATTCTTTGTATTTAAACTTTCAAATTTGTTGTCATGAAGAGGCTGATGGTATTTCTTTATTATTTTAATGCCTATGAGATCTGTAGTTACTGTCTTTCTTTCTATTCTGGAATAAGGAACTTGTCTACTCTCCCTCTCTCTTTCATCTGGTTAGAGGTTTATAAATTATATTAATCATTTTCAATGACTAACTTTTTGCTTCATTGATTTTCCCTATTATTTTCTTATTTTTAATTTTGTTACTTTCATTTTTATTTTTTATTTGTTCTAATTAGTTATACATGACAGAATGTATTTCATTTCATTGCACACAAATGGAGTACTTTTCATTTATCTGGTTGTACATGATGTAGAGTCACACCATTTGTACAATTATACCTAGGATAATGATGTTCTTCTTATTCCAACATCTTTCCTACTCCCATGCTCCCTCCCTTCCCCTTTCCCCTATATCCTATCCAAAGTTCTTCCATTCTTCCCATGCCCCCCCCCATTATGGATCAACATCCACTTATCAGAGAGACTATTCAGCCTTTGGTGTTGGGGGATTGGCTTACTTCACTTATCATAATATTCTCCAACTCCATCCATTTACCTGCAAATGCCATAATTTCATAGTCTTTTAATGCTGAGTAATATTACATTGTGTATATATACCATAGTTTCTTTATCTGTTCATCTACTGTTCATCTGTTCATCTGTTCATCTGTTCATCTACGTGGGTTCCACAGTTTAGCTATTGTGAATTGAATTTCTATAAACATTGATATGGCTGCATCACTACAGTATGCTGTTGATTTCTTCTCTAATTTTTATTATTATTTTTCTGTTTGATTTAGGGTTAAATTCTTCTTTTGTCTCCCATGATAGAAATTTTGGTCATCGATTTTAGACTTTTCTTCTTTCCTAATATGGACATTTAATGCCATAAACATCTTTCTATCCAATGTTATCACTGCATCCAACAAATTTTGGTGTTGTATTTTATTTTCAATTAGATAAAATATATTTTTTTCATAAACATTTTTCTTTATATATAATATATATATTTAGTTGTAGATGGACACAATATTTTTTTTTATGTAGCACTGAGGATTGAACCCAGTGCCTCACACATGCCAGGCAAGCACTCTGACACTGAGCCACATCCCTATCCCCTCATAAGACTTATTTGATCATGTGATAATTATAAGTGTGTTGTTTAATATTCAAATATTTACTCTTGTTGCTATTATACTCTTGTTGATTTCTGATTTAATTTCATTGTCATTTAATCATTTTGTATGTTTTCTAGGTACTAAATGTTTTTAAGATATGTGTTATCACTCAGAATATGGTTTATTTTGGTGGCTATTCCATGTGACTTTGAGAATAATATGAATTCTGCTTTGTTGTATAAAATATTTTATAAATGTTAATTAGATCAAGTTGATTGCTAGTTCATTTAGATCACTTATATCCTTATTGATATTCTGCTTTCTTTATCAATGTGTATTTATCAAATCAGTATATATCTATTAATATACTGATAATGAATATTGAAGTCTCCAACTAAAATAGTATATCTATTTCTTTTCAAATCTATGGAAAATTTGCCTCATTTATTTTGATGCTATGTCACTAGGGACATACTAGTTCAGAATTATCATGTTTTCTTGAACTTCTTTAGCATTAAATAATTCTTCTATTTATTCTTGATTATCTTTCTTCTCCTGAAGTCTAGACTCTCTGGTAGAAACAGTTTGGTTTTCTTTTGATTAATGTTAGCATGGTCCACTTAACCTATCTAAATTTTTACACCTTTACAATCTTTTTTGGTATGTATTTCCTGCTTGTTTTGTCTCTTCTTTGATTACTTTCTCCCTTTTCTGCTTTCTTTAACTTTAATCAAGCTTTAAATATAATTACATTTTATTTTCTTTCTCAGAATATCCATTAAATACTTTTCAAAAAATGTATTGCCTTAGAATTTATGATATACCTTTTTAGTTAATTTAACATCACCTTCAGACAACACTATGCACAACATATGTAATAAAGGTTGAGCATCTCCAACTTCTTTGTGACATTACCTCATTTATTTTGCATATCAATATTCTATAATTGCACAAGACATTGTTCCTAGTATTGCTTTAAGCAACTAGTTTTATTTTAGGTAAATTAAGAATGAGAAAAAAATGTCTTATTTTATCTTAGTTATTGATTTTCTAGCTCTTTTTATTTCTTTACTCATATTCATGTTTCTGTTCTATATAATTTTCCTTCTTTATGAAGAACTTTTGTTATTATTTTTAGAGTGCATGTCTGCTGATTATCAGTTTCTCTCAATTTTTGTTTGTTTGGGCAAATATTTATCCTTTTATTTATTTATTAATTTTTATTTATTTATTTATTTGGTCCTGGGGATCAAATCCAGAGCCTTTGTATGCTAGGCAGCATTTACAACTGAACTACATCCCCAGGCCTGTTACCAACTTTTAAAGGATAATTTTCACAGAGTTTTAGGTCAGAGGGTTATTTTTTCAACATTTTAAGTATTTCACTTCACTTTATTCTTGCTTATTTATCAAAGGTCCAAGGCAATTTTTATCCTTTTTCCTAAGTAAAATGTTTTTAACTTCTTTTTCTTTCTGTGTTCTTTTCTTTTCTTCTTCTTTTTTTTAATCTTGGCTTTCTGAAGTTTTATTATGATATACTTATGGGTGTTTATGTTTGAGTATGTGTTTATCCTGCTTCATGATCTGAACTTTCTGGACCTGTGATCTGTGATTTTAGTGTCTGTCATTAATTCTGAAAAGTTTTCTGCTATTGTTACCTCATAATGTATTATTTTCTGTTCCATTCTCTCTTCTACTTAATTTTAAATTATTCTTAAAATGTGCCATTCATATATTGTCCCACAGTTATTGGTTATTCTGTTCCTTTGTAGTTTTTTATTTGTTCAGATTTTAATTTTATTTTACTCTTTGCCTTTCAGTTTGGTAAGTTTTTATTGTCTTATATTGAAGGTCACTGATTATTTTTGCAAATATAACAAGACTATGATGAGCCCATTGAAGACATCTTCATCTTTATTATACTGTTGTATTACTATATTTTCCTACTAATTCTTTCTTAAAATTTTCTTCTTTCTGCTTACACCATCACCTGTTCTTACATAATATTTTTCCTTGAACATCTTTACCATATTAATAATAGTCTGTCTGATCATTACAAAACTACATCACTTCTAAGTCTGGTTCTTATGGCCTCTCTGTCCCCTAAAAATGTGTTTTTTTCCTTGAATTCTGCCATGCTTTCAGCTTTTTTTTTTGCTGAAATTTCAACATGCTGCTTTGGGAATTGGAACAGAGGTAATAGCCTTTAGTGTGAGGATTTATGTATATATGGCTAAGAGTTTAACTGTGCTTTATGTTTGCTGGACCTGTAAGTGCCAGAAGTTTAAAATTACCCTGATGTCCTTGTTTTTTCCTTTCCCTTTTATCTTTGGACTTCCCTATATAGTCCTCCTCTGAATGTCTTTCTCAGTATTTTCAACTGTAATCCACAGTTATAATACTGCAGCTTTGTTGGTGTATTATGGTTTAGATATAAGGTATCCAAAAAAACCTCATGTGTAAGACAATGCAAAAGAGTTTAGAGGTTAAATAATTGGGTGATGAGAATTCAGACCTAATTAGTGTACTAATCCCTAGTAGGGATTAACTGGTTGGTAACTTTAGACAGGTAGAGTATGGCTGGAGGGGTTGAGTCTTATATATTTTGCCTTGGTTGAGCAGAGTTATCTCTCTGCTTCCTGCTTATTATACTGTAAACTGCTTTCCTCCAGCACATACTTTGGTGATGATGAGAACCCTCATCTCAGGCCATGAGTCAGCCATCTGAGGCCTGAGACCTCTGAAATTCAAAAAAAACTTTTCCTCTTCTAATTGTTCTTCTATTCCTTTTGGTTACAGTGGGGGCGGGGGAGGGAGAAAAAGAAAACTAACTAAAACAATGTGCAAGTAAGATCTGAGCAAGAAGGGAGTCTCTATAACATTCTGATTAAATGTCGGCTTCTGTTGAGATGTGACTTTCACAAATGTTTCTTCCGTGGTACACCTTGTCCACCTTCCCACTCCTTGACCTGTTTCCTTCCTTGACTGCTGTGTTCCAATCTATTTATGTAAAGCTTTTGTGCATTTTTTTCCCCATTTATGTGAGACAGGAAGGCTGGAGGGAGCTGTTGTGTGAAGAATTACTTGCCCCCAGCTGGGATAAAACTGTGGCAAATTTCTTTCCCTTTGTGAGTAGGGTTTTGTTATGAAGGAGGCTCAGAGTGTGTTCCAAAATTATTAGTCTTCCATTCTTGGTTAGAGCCTGGGAGTATTTCTCAGACGTATACATGTGAATCTGACAGGATTTCTGAAAGTAAAGCCCACAGAAGGAGCCCCCATCCCGCTCCCAGGCCCCCAGGAGATTCTAACACACATTCAGTCCATATGCAACCTCTAGCAATTTGTCATAATTAGTATAAAAATATCCTTGCTGATTAAGGGCTTCAGTGGCTTCTTCTGCAGGCCAGCATATCTTTCCGTCTCTTTCTTGGTGCTCCTTCCTGCCTCTCCATATTCTGTGATGATGGTTTGCCTGGCTACTTCAGTTATATGATGGGTCCAAGAAAAGTAATTGTCTTTCAATAGGTCCAGTTTTTTCCCTGTAAGGATGAGAATTATGTCTTCCGAAATCTTTGTATGTTGCAATTGAGACTACAAGTTTTATTGGATTTTAACTTTTGCTCTTTTTCTTTTTCAAGATCAAGAAATATGCTATTTCCTTCACTCTTTTGGTTCAGATGAATTTGCTTTCCAATTTGATTACAAGCTGAACAGTAAGGAGTGCCGTTCTTCTGATACAGCTTTGCTAAGAATGGCTAAATAGGGTTGCAGCCTTCTGCTAGAAAAATTACTAAAATAAAAGGCCATTCTGCCTCCTTTCACACATGCTGAGCAAAACACAGAAAATAATGTCTACTTTCATTGTCAAAAAGTATTGTAGTTATGATTTACTGCATCTGAAAATTTCAATTGAATAAACTGAAAAATTGGCCTTTTCTCTCTAAATTTGGAAAGGTTAATAATAATAATAATAATAATAATAATAATAAAAAACATTGAGGCATAATTACCTGTCATTCAGTGCCATTGTTTCCAGCACCCATCTACTTCCTGTGTTTACAGTTGGTTCTATAGAGTTGATTTCAATTATGTAAAACAATAAATTAAAATGAACTTAAGAAATTTTCAAAAAGAGATTATCATTTCTTATCTATATCTGTGTGTTTTCTGTGTATTTATAATATCAAAAGAAAACCTATAGTCAGAGAAAATGAGAAAAGAAGAGTGCTAATGGAGAGTATGGATCCCCCTTATTTTTGCTTCTTTTTATTTCCTCTCACTGCTTTGCCTCGAACATTGGTATTAAAGTTGTGTATAACATTTTGTATAACAACATTGATGTTTAGAATTCTGGAAGGAATTTGTCTTTCTTGCTAGAGTAATGCAGATTAGGGGCCCTTGGGAGCCTAAAATTTGGTGGGGAGAATCCAAAAGAAGACAGAGCCGAAGCAACAGACACCTTAATTCTATGTATAGGTTAACGTTAGTTCTCAACTACACCTGAGCACCACTGTTACAGACCGAAGGTGTGTGTCTCCTCATAATCCATATGTTGAAACCGAATTCCAAGGTATTAGTATTGACAATCGGGTGTTTGTGAGGTGATTAAGTCATGAGGACAGAGTCTTCGAGAATGAGATTAGTACCCTGACAAGGACCTGGAGAATTCCCTGACCCTTCCAGTCATGTGAGGACTCAGGGCAAAGAGAGCTGTTTATGTACCAGAAGGCAGGCCCTCACCAAACACCGAGTCTTTTGCTGCTTTGATATAGGACTCCCCAGCCTCTGTAACTGGTAGAAATAAATTTCTATTGGTTATAAGCTGTCTAATCTATGTCTTTGTTGCTAATATTGTAGTTCAAACAGCCTAAACAGAGTGAGACGACCACATTTGGGGAAGACAGCCAAAAGATTGTAGCAAAGTCTGTGAGAAGTAAATTACATAAAACCAACTCATCTTTAAGGAACATGTGCATAGGAAAGACCCAAAGCAACATAGTGCAGGCGCTGAAAACTAAAATGACATTTTGAACAATCACCCACAAAAGGGAAATGAGAGAGTCAGAATTTGCGGACAAATGAAGTTTATTGTCTGCTAAACGAACAAAATAGCACCATTCTCTAGAGGCTTATAACAAGACCCAAGGGCTCATAAAATAATTTTCAAAATATAACAAAACTAAGAAAATGATGAACGATAAAGAGAAAAGATCAACAGATACAAACTTGAAATGATCCAGATACTGTAACTAACAAAGGGTTCAAAAATCTGTTATAACTTCGTTCCACGAAATAAAGGTAAACACTCTTGAAATAAAGGTGAAAAATAAGGTTCTAGGCATACATAGAAATAAAATCTATGAAAAGAACCAAATGAAAATTTTATAATTAAAAAAATACAATACCTGAAATTTAAAAATTCACTGGATAGCTTTATTAAGTGAATATGACTGGGGATAGTCAATGAAATTTCACGTCATTTAATAGAAGACACTCAACCTGAAAAATAGGGAAAAATGCTTTAGAACATTCCTGCACTTGGAAGAAATTCAATATTCTTCAGGATAATCATTAAAAATATTCTCTTCTTGGCTCTGAACAAGAATTAGAGTTTCAAGACACTTCCCTTACAATAGTAACCTGATAATGGAAAAAAATTGTGAATATACATCTTACTCAGCTACAGAAATAGGCAACACTCAGAATTACCCATGGGGTGTATACCTTTTCTAGAGAAAGACTATAGGTAAAATCTTACATGGTGACCAAAGACTATAAACACTGGATTTTGCATAAATATTTAATCTACTTCTTAAAATAGATATTTTATTTTCTATGTGATTTCTAAAAAATAATACAGCTGAACTCTGACATTGTTTCAACAGTACATCACCTGTTTTACAGCCATTTGTCATTGCTTCACTGTGGAATTCCTGAACTGCAAAAAGATACAGACTCAATTCCTGATGCGCTCATTGGTGACTTGGTCTGATGTGAGGGCAACTTCAGAGTCTGTTGCTTGGATTCAATTCTGTGCTTCTTTCTGTCACTGCCTGGGGGAGTTTATTCTACACAGAGAGTCAATTAGGCCAGGGAGTCAAGGCTGACCACGCAAAAGTACTTTTCAGATGTTTATATATTTCTAGTCTGTTGAATTTGAGATGGTATCTGATGAGGGTTGCCCTGAATAAGAGCACAGGCAGTATTCACTTTGCATAATAGTGTGGGACTATAAAAATAACTACAAGCTGAAACTATGCAAAGGGATCTAAATAATCAATGGAAAACATTACAATTGTTTTTTTTAATTTAAATATTCCTGTCAAAACATTTAGAAGAATCTTGCAATAGTTAAAAAAATGTATAAGAAAAAAAGTAATAATGCTAATATTTACTAAGCACACAGTAATGTAAAACATTAGAAATTTGATAATAAAGTCTTTCATTTCTTTGTAAACAAATCATCAAGAGAAGTTAAATAATGCATGCTTGCCTCTGGTTGTATAGCATGATCCAGAGAGTACATTTATTTATATATATATATATATATATATATATATATATATATATATATATATATATATAAATATTTTGGCTACTTGTTATAAAATGGCTGTGACATTTTATTCTTTATACTTTCACATAGAAGTACAAAAGTCCCTGAGTGTTCCATTATTGTGAAGTATTTTTCAGGGGTCAGTTTTTCTGGGGCATTTTCACCATTCATTATAACCATGCTCCTTTTCATCTAAATAAAAGTTTTTCCTAAGTTCTGGCAATATATTAGAGTATTTAAGTGTGGCAATGTCAGCATTTGCATGGTTAGTGAGCACTTCTAACCTCTACTTACTTTTTATTTAACTTTCACTTCCAATGTTGGCACACTGTACTTTGATATACTTTTCTGAACTTTGATTTTGTTGGCCAATTTCCTCTTTCAAGTATGGTCAGGCCTTGGTATCTAGAGAAAAAAATTTCCAGCCTTGCATATCTAAATCTATGGATGCTCAAGTCCCTTACACAAAATATCATAATATCTGCATAGAACTATACACATCCTCCTGTATACTTTGTCACCTCTAAATTACTTATGATGCCTAATACAATGTAAATATTATGTAAATAGTTGTTATATTGTTTAGGAATCATGACAAGAAAAAGTCTTTACATGCTTAGCACAGATGTAATGGTTTTGTTTTATGTTTTTAGAATATTTTGATCCATAGTTGAATCCACAGATGCAGAATTCACAGATATGGAGGTCTAATTTATTCATTTTTGTAAAATAACACATCGTGCAATTCCTAGCAGATAAAGAAATAATGTAACTATATATATTGCTGTCTGTGAATGAACAAAATATTAGGTATGAAATTACCAATTACAGACTTTGAAAGAAGGAATATTATTGATTGTTGATCATGATGAACATGACACTTAAGTAGTGATAAGTGAACTCAAGAGCCCTAACAGGTAAGTTTATAATTCCTTTAATTATTAACAGTTAATATCCTATGGTGACTGAGAGTTTGACTGTTGTCAGGGGCACTTGTTTAACCAAAGTACTGTGATTAAAAATTGTACATACCATAAAGGTTTACATGATATATAGAATAATCTTCATATACATACTGGCAATTTAGTTCTTCTGTACTGAAAAACCTCCAATTTCAAACTTCTGACATGTTCTTTTTCTGTTTGGTAGAACATGCTTGTCTTGTTGATTGTATGTGTGTTCTGTATGTCCAAAATATTCACCTTTGTTAATACTATGCAAAGTAAATGACTTTTTTGTAGTTTTAATTTTTAAGATTATTTATACGATATTCATTGAAGTTGTATTTTTATTTTCATGTGGTAAAGTATCTCTTTTCCTTTTTTCTATATATTATTTGATGTCTTTTTCAGAAATGGCTTCTTATTCTGTTACTAAAACTATATACTTATATTTTCCTAAAATATTTTTAAGAATTTTTCTTTTCATATTTAGGTCTTTGATACATATGGAAAATGTTTCTGTTTGATGGAGGTACAAAAATCACTTTCTTTTATTTTTTGAACATGGTTAGCTAACAGGACCATTATTACACTTTATAATTTTAGAAACAGTGCTAGAAAGGTAAAAAAAAATGTTGAAATTTTGATTTAATTCTTTTAATGTAGTCTATAACAATGTTTATTATGAACTTAAATAGCTTTTAATAAAATTTTGTAATTTCAAAGAGCATTTGTTTGATAATTTCCTAAATACCTTATAGTTTTAGTCTTACTAAAGATGACTATTTTCCTAAAGATTATAATTTCTAGTTGGTTACTTTTAATGTATAGAGATGTTACCAGATTATGACATTTATATAGCAATCTTACTGAATTATCTTAATAATTTAAAAAAGTTTGTTATATTGAATGTTTTATGGAAATTAAAATATTATTTATTGATAATAACAATTAATTTTCTTTGTTTATGTAATTTACTTTTCTTGTCTTATTGCTTTGTATTTGATAGCCATCATAGAGTTGAACAGGGGTGAAAATACCAGATATCTCTGAAGATTTTTTTGATGTTGGAAGAAATGCTTCTTTTTGTTATTGTTGTAGTTTTAAATTGAATATAATGCTTGTGATAAGTATGAGTAAGTTTGTTTTTTAGGAGTAAGGATATTTTCTTCTTTTTCTAATTTTTAGAGATGTTAATTATGAATAGATTGTGAATTTTGTCAAATTATTTTTCTTTTTCTTTGAAAATTTCTTGTTATTTGTTGTTGATGGACCTTCATTTTATTCATTTATTTATATGCGGTGCTCATAATAGAACCCAGTGCTTCACACAGGCTAGGCAAGCACTCTCTATCACTGAGCCACACTCTAGCCCATCAAATTATTTTTCTGTGGTAAATAATCATATTATTTTTCTCCTATAATCTTCAAAGTGATATATGAAAATAATATTCTGGAAGCATATAGATAAAATGTGAAAATATATTTAATATGATATATAAAAACCAACATTTTCTGACTTTGAGTACTTATATTCAAATGCCATCATCGAATATATTTTTGCTATATAAAGAAACTACCATGAGGATTCTGGTTCTAAGATAATTGTGTTAGCCCAGAGTAGAGTCAATTCTGGTTGAGTCTCTGTAATGAATTCCTTCATTTAGCTCAAAGGAAAAACATACCATTTTTTTCTTTTTTACCTTTTCCTGTTTGTTGTTTCTTCCTTTTTCCCCCTTTTTCTGCCTTCAAACACAGGTTGCCTTCTCTTAAGTCATGGGAGAAAATAAAACAATTTAGAATAACTTGCATTTATTTACTTTATACTCCTACATTGAACTTTGAAGTTTTAGAATCTGATTTAAACTATGCCATGGGGTTAAAGTTCCAGGAATCCATATTCATTTATAACCAAACACATGCTTTCTGTTCACCTGATATATTGGAGTCCACTTGTAAATAGCCATCTTCATTTCTCTTGCTCCCTCCTCTATGTCACCTTCCTTATCAGCCTTGAGGTGAGTCTCTGAAGCACTCTGCTGAAGACTGCAGATGGCTGGTGGTGCCTGGGCAGACACAGTAACTGTCCACTGCAGGCTTCCCCAGCTCTGCAAGTCTGCCTGGCTCTCATGGAGAGAAAACAGGAATTGATTCCATTCCACGGTAGGGAGTCTGCAGGCTCTTGCCAGATACAAGAATGTCCTTAGAACAAAAATAAACCCAACAAAGAGGACAGTACGATGAGCAGCATAGGAACTCAGCTTTCCTGGCAGCCTTCATCAAAATCCAGCTGACTTTCATTTAGTTTTCTTTGTTCCTACAAACAGGACATGCAGGATTCACAGCCTGCAAACCAGCCACACTTTCTTTTTGAAGGAAACTTACTGGAGAGGCACAATTGCTGATACCTTTCAAATCAGTGCATGAAGGGAAAAGAAGAGCCTGTGCTTAGTCCACCTCAGCCCCACATGAGTCTGTCAGATCACCAAGTCCACATCTCCTGTCACCAACACATACCAAGCATGCCTTCTTGGAATATTTCCTATTTCTGTTCTAATGCAAAAGAACTGATCTTGTTTCACAGTGACTGCAAAAAGCCTCCCTAGCTCACTGCTCCATACACTCCTTATCACACTGGAGGGGAGTAAATAGTCTCCTTTAGTCAATTTGCTTATTTAGTTATTTTTTTTTATATTCTGTCAATTTTAATCAAGCTCAATGTCATGAGGCTTTTTAAATTCCATTTTGCCATTGTTTTACCCATAGAACCTAGAACAGAGTTGGGCATATAGTATTAAATGATTAATAACCGTGTGCTCAATGGAGAATGAATAAAATGATATTTTCTTCCATAACCACCAGCATTGTACAATAATCAGACACCTGCTAGAGGGAATTGTGTGAAGAATGACTAATTCATGAAATTCCATTGTCTCCCCTCTGTGGCTGTGCTAAGGACTCTTCTGAGGAATGTGGTAATTCAAGTTAGAGGGTTTGGTGGCTGGCTCCCACTTCACTGCATAATACTGAAGTAAAGTTAAAACATCACTGCTAGGTGTAAAAGACAGGGCTTTGGGCTTCTATTTTATTCTTTTCTTTCTTTTTTTGTCCGTTTGTTTGTTTGTTTTTTGTTTTTATACCACTTGTGTGTGGTTCTAATTCCAGAAATATCTTCAATCCCTAATTAGGGAAGATGAGTTATATGCTTGAATAATGTGAGTTCTTGGGGGGAGGGGAGAAAACCTGCTAGACCTGACCTTTTAGCAAAAGGGACTAAATCAGTGAGGCATTTGGTTCCCCACAACCTCCTCAAGTTTAGGAGTGTGAAATAACAAGTAGCACAAATTTTAAGACGATTAAGACAATGTTCTCTAAGGAAATTGATCTATCAACCCTCTAGTTAATCAGATTCAATATTTTGTAATGAAGAAAAAGAAAAAGGAACTGGTACCATTTTGTGTCCCTGTTGGGATATTCTAGAAAGATACAAAGTGGCAAGTACAAAATATAAACATCCCCTCATGCAAAATCTCAGGGAATAATTGTGTTTTATGTTGTATATGTGTGTCTGTCTTTGTATATCTATGTAATGAATGTGTATGATTGTGTCTATATGTGTAGACTGTATGTGTGAAAAAAACCACACATTCATAAATTCAACAATTAACTGCCTATTACATGCCTAACATTTTTTTGGGTATGAAGATAGAGTAGTGAGTATGTGTACATACAGCATTTCTTGGTTAAGTTGGTACTAATGACTGTCATCATAATGATGTGTAATTAGGGAAGGTCCCCACTGGGCATGGTGATGCATACCTATAATCTCAGCAATTCCAGATTGCAAATTTAAAGTCAGCCTCCACAAGTTAGTGAGGATCCAAGCAACTTAGCATGACCCTGTCTCAAAATAAAATAAAAAGGACTGGGGATGTGATTCCATTTCGTGGTTAAGCACCTCTGAGTTCAATCTACGCTATTTAAAAAAAAAAAGATGGTCCCCAACTTGCTATGGTTGGGGGTACTTATGTTTCTGCTGAATACCTTACGTTGTGAAAGCAACAAGTATTAAGCAGAAACCATACTTGAATTTTAAATTTTGATCTTTTTCTCTAACAATATGCAGTAAAATAATTTTGTAGGTTGCTGGGCAGCAGCAGCAGGGAACCGTAGCACCCAGTCTGCCATGGGCTCATGTGGGGGGAACAACCCATATGTCACTGTGTACTGTGTTGCTAAGGTAGGGTGATCAGCAGGTTAGGTGTATTCAATGAATTACCCACTTATTCATACTTTAACTTACAATGAGTTTACAAGGACATGACTCCATCATGAATTGAGAACCATCTGTATTTTCCTCTAAATACCTTAAAGTTGACATATGTGTAGTTTTCTTAACTCAGATCAAAATGTTACAAAAGAAGAAAGGAAAAATACAAAGAAAATCACTATCATGTAGTCTAAAATTCTGAGTTTCTTCAAATTTAGTGTTCTCATGATTTTTGGAGAAGCATAATTTTTTTGAATTACTATTATAGATGCTATATAAGAAGATGCTATGTTGCTGAGAAAAACAGGACCTAAACCATATGAGCTGAAAGATACTAGAAAAAGATGCACTTATAAAAGGATTCCACCTCATAAGCTTTTATGTGATGTTGAGATGTCTATTGCCAAAATTTAATTTTTTAAGTTTAACACTACCCATATTAAAAATGTTAACCCATAGAGAGTAGGATTTCAGACTGCTGTAATTAATACTACTTTAATATGAACATCTTATTAAAATATTTCCAAATTAATTTGTCAGTGTACAGAGTATGATAGACAAATGAGAAGGAAGTGCTTAGGCTGCTGTCCAGGCAAGGTAGCAAGGAGGGTGAGGTAAGGGAGAAATAACTGAGTGAAGGGATGCTGGGGTTTGCTTTGATACAAAATAAAGATTATTAGCTATACAGGGATCGTATTTTTTATATTTGCATTCATGAGCCTGAGAACAGCATGGTAAAAATTATACTAAAATCATATACATTTGTAATTATCACATTATACTAAGGGAATCAGAAGGTACTGTATGTTGAGCAGTGAATGAAGAAAATTCATTGTCCTTTTAATCCTTGTAGTAAAGGGGCTACAGATTACTAGGTGAGAATGTATATTTGAGAGTGCTTTAAGATTATTGGTTATGTATGAAGGATAAGCATAAAAGCCTTCATTTATATCAAATGAATGAGACCCTAGAGTGGAGAGCTAATTAGAAACTAAATTTTATTATATTTCTCTATTTATCTATTGATTTACAAGGGTGACTACAACCTCTAAGGAAATCAGCATGTCTGCTCACTGTAAGATATTGACCTGGGAAGTGGGCATGTAAGAGTGAGCTTAAGGGTTCTGCGGACTTGGACGTGAGCTCTGCCTCTGCCATACCTCAGCCTGTGATCTCAGCTCATTTCCTAACCTTTTTAAACCTCAGCTAATGCATTTTCTTTACATGTTCTGAAAATGGAGGAAATGACACTTACCTTAGAGGGTTATTATGGTGTCATGTGTGCAGAGAGAGTAGCACAATATTGATATCATTTAGATGCTCAGTAAATGGTGGTTTTATCATTACTTTTGTAATTCAAATAGATGATGACATCAGTGTCTGACAATCTGATGTGTCCTTTTTCCCTGAAACAGTGTTTGGATAGAAACGTAATGATGTTTAATGAGTTCATAAGTAGTGGATTTCCACTTTCAAGTTTTGACATGCCTCTGATTCATGCACTTGGTTTAATGTTTGGTGCTGAAGGTTAAAGGATAGTAGAAAGATTATAACAACAGTAAGAGGAAAATTAGTCTTTGGTTTTCTAGGAAGTACCACATACTTCCAGCATCCTGGTGTACTGCCCGGATCCCAGGGTGTCATCACCCTAGTCCCAGAAATTATAGCTTGTCATTACCCCAGTTGGATTGGAACCATGGAGACACTTGAAGGCCAAATAAATGAATGAGGGGCCTATAAATTGACCTCTTTGTCAGATTATTTTATTAATATCCAGGGAGCATGGGTGTGGAAACATTTCCAGGAACCAGAGTATTTTATCAGGGCACTTTTACTCCCATGAAATCCATGTTCTTTGTGAGGTATCAATTGACTGGAGAGAATGACATTTGAGCATCAGGAAATTTAGAATCAAGAGAAATGTTTCATGCAAACCTCAGCTGAAGCAGGGATTTTGGTATGACCTTGCTCATCAACACACAGTCATTGTATTCTTGTGAGTCAAAAACTATTTTCATAATAATGCTGTGTAGCAAACTATCTCATGACTCAGTGTATTACAACATTAAGTGTTTATTTAGTGCACATATCTGTAGATCAGAAAGTTAACCTGGACTACGTGGGTGATCCCTGTCTCAATTGAGTTCACCCTTATGACTGGTAGTGGGCTGTTTGTGAGCTGAAGTGATAGTGTGACTAAGCCATGTGCCTCTCTTCCTGCAGGAAGATAGACAGTGGAGGTGTCAGAGGTTGAGAACTGGCCCAAAGGTACAAGCCTATTTAAAGCTCTGCTTGTGTCATCTTTGGTAAGTACATTGGCCATGACAAATCCCATGGCCAAGCTCAGAGTGAGTGTGGGAGGGCACTAAAAGTTTCGAGGAAGGGCCGTGGATTTAAGGAAGTGAATAATCTGGGCTATTAATGCAATCGATTGGTCAGGGTCTCGTTTTGTAGCATTGCTCTCTCTAATCTCTACTTTGCAATATCCAGTCCTTCTAAGGCTCATTGCTTTTCATGCTATTGATGACCTATTTCTTTTTAAAATATCACATTTCTTCTTATAAAAATAATACATATTTATTTTAGCAAATTTACCAAAGAATTAAAATATCTCCTCATCTAGAAGTAATCACAGTTAACTTTCTAACATGTTAGATTGTTCTGTGTGCTTTCTGTGAAATGTGGAAAATACAGAACACTACTATTAAGAAAGTTACAATTATCTGTAATTCTAACTCTTAAGAAGTAATTACTGTTAGCATTTTAACACATTTCCATCTGGTATTTTCCACTCTGTGTATGTGCACATATTTGCATATATATTTGCATATATCATATTGTATGTATGGCTTTATATCCTGTTTTTTTAAAAATGTTACACCAATCGCATTTTACCATTCAAAAAACTTTAAATTATTTATTTTAGTGAATATGTTTATATGGATATACTACAAGTTAACTATTCCTCAACTATTATATAATAGGTTGCAGTCAATCATTAGTTCCACCATTCACTTGAACTCTTACCTAGTATAAGTCCTGTTCTTGGTAGTGGGGATAAATTAATGAGCCTGGAAGTAAGGTTCCTCTCTTAATATGTCTTCTAATATGAGATTTTAATTGACATTTTGCATACATCTTTGTTCATGTTTCTAAGATAATTTCATATCAGCAGTATGAATAGGTTAAAAGATATGAATGTTTTTGTTATTTTTTTTAAACACGCCACTCAAATGCATTCCTCAAAGCCTACATCAATTCATTTATGTGCACTTGAGTGTGAATGTGTCTTTCTCTCACTGAACCTTTATAAACATTGTACAAATAAATTCTTGCTTTGAATTTATATTTTTAATAGTTGAACACATTTTCACAATGTATATTCCTCCTTTACTTTTTCTTAATAACAATTCTAATGCTTTTTCTCACTGATTGATACAAACTTTTCATATATTAATGGTATTAGGCTATTTCTGTCATACATGTTACAAATGTCTTTCTTATTTGCTGTTTATAGTTTTGATAATTTGTTTAATTTTTGTCTAGTTAGATATGTCAACTGCTTCCTTTGAAATATCTCCTTTTACTTTCAAGTTTGAATAAGTTTGCCTCATCAAGGACCAGATAATTATTCATTTATATTTTCTTCCAATGTATTTGGTTTTTATAGGAGTCTTTAATTCATCTAGACTTTACTTTGATGTTTAATTTTATAAGAGAATCTAAATTGATTTTTTTCTCATAAACCTAGCCTATTTTCTCTGCACCACTTATTGAATCATTGACCCTTTTGTCATTAATTTGTGATGCGTTCTCTGTCACCTACTAACCTTGAACATACTGTTTGAACCAGGGCATGTTTGTTGCTGGATTTTAGTAACTGTTGAACATTCAGTGGCAACATGGAATTGCTATGCATATGAATAAAGAGTCATATAAAGAGAAAAAAATCATGACATTTTCAGACCAAAAAGATTTGGACTCAAATCCTGTCCTACATCTTCATGACTATGTAAACTTGAGCAGATCATTTAAACTTTTTTTAACTTCAGTTTCCTCATCTATAATATAATGGTAATAATACCCTCTTCATATGCTGCAGTGGGAAGAAAGGGAGCTAATATGTTCAAGAATTCCATGATTTCTAAAATACTTTACTAATGTTAATCTTTAGAGTAGATAAGCTCTGGACTTGTACCTCATCTCAAAGTCACATGGGATATGGCTGGTTTTGAGTCTACAACAGTAAAGAAAGCTATGGAAGATAGTGAAAGCCCAGGTGAACCTCTGCTGCATGGTGTTTTAAAGAGGTATCTTCAAAAGAAAGTTTCCTTGTTCTGTTCTATCTGTATGTGGAAAGCAATGTAAACACCAAGCAGGATGAGTATTAATTAATGAGGTCGTGTGTAATTGCTATTAGATGCAGAACAGAGAAAGTAAAGCAATTAGTGTGAGCTCTACAGAAAGCAGCTTAAATAGTAACACAGAAAGACTGTTAAAAAAAAAAAAAAAACAACAACCCTAGCCTGGAGAAAATATTTTATTGTGAAGAAAGAAAGGAGTTGGTGAAATGACTTTCCCCTCAAAACTGTAGGATTAGATAGATACACAATGACATACAACAAAACACAATTTAATACACACAACAAAATACTCAACTTATTGAGTATATGTTTTGTTTGAGAACAAAACATATACTCAATAAATTAAGTTAGAGTTAAACAGTCTGGAAAGTTGAGAAGAAATAATGGTTTACTGACATTTCTCTGCAGATCTAAATAAGAAAGAAAGAAGAATCTTCCAGTGTCATAAATGTTCTCTGAAGTCCAACCTGAAGAAAACCCTCCACGATTCCCAGTGTGTATCCCCAGTGTCTGAGGATTTCTTAAGATTTAATCCATGGATAAAACCAAAAGGAGTAGTAACATCCACATGATCAAAATTGAATCTGTTTAATGATCAATAAAAAACTCACGTTCACCAATCACGGTTATGCTTATAGAAGATATTTAATCCATGAGTGGTGAACGAAAGTACATTAGGGCATCTTTTCTATATTTATTTATATGACTGTTTGTTAAGGCTTTGCCCTCTGTGATAGCTCTTCTAGACATGATAGGGATACAGAGGTAATTTGACTTACATTTTTGCCTAATATATAAAGTTTAGGAAAATGTATAACATACCCATACATAATGTAGACAGGGCGATCCATAAATTCAGTGGAAGGAAAAAATATTTAAAATATTTGTGTATGTAGAAAGAGTGGAAAGGGGGAGGGGAGGGAGGAGAGGGAAAGAGAACAACTGGTGAGAAAATACAGCACAAGCAATGTTCCAACTGGCACGAAAGTGAAGGGAATATAAAGAGGTAACTAAAAAGATAAAATGCAATGTTGAATTTCAACAGTCTCATGAATATCAAATAGTGGAGTACAGCTGGGAATTCAAGCCACTGTAGGAGTAATTGCAAGAGTCTGGAAACCACAGCCATCCATTGGCTTCTGAGTCATTTCCCCATAGACGTACACTCTGAGTGTGGCTACTGTATCTTTGCATTTAGCACAGTGCTTGGAACTGTGTAGAGGCTCAATAAATGATTTGTGTTGAATCTAATCATCAACCCAGAAAAAGTGATCAGTGAGACACAATGTGTACTCAGTGTACATTTTTAGCCAAGAAGGATTGTGTGCAATAACAGATGGAGAAGTAGATCAGGATTCCAGATTTGTCGTTTTCTAGGTGAGTGACCTTTGGTAAATTAAATAATTTCTTTAACTTTCACTAGTCTCATCTATGAAATAAGGAAGAACCTCCCTTCCTCAGCAGGTACTCTGTGATTAGTGCTATGGAATCATATGACTTCTATCACATAAAACAAATCTTGTGTTTTCAAATGAGGTGTATTGTCACAGGAGGGCCTTCAATGCATAAAGGGCACATAAGAAGAGGGATCAGGACCCTACTGCCCTGCAGCAAGGTTTCCCTCTGTAGGAAATATCAGAGCTCAAGTGCTAGCCACACAGGCTTCTGGGTGATGCAGATAGTTATCCCAATAAGCTCTATTCTTGAGCTTACCCAGTGAACACTAAGTTTCCCTTTAAAAGCATCTGTAGCCAAGTGGTCTTTCAAGTACTTTCTCAGCCAAGTATGACTTGTAGAAAAATAGGTCATGATACTTCTTGTGCTCTGCTCACTTTTTAGAGTAGGAGGCTCAAATCATGTTTTAGCCTGATTGTCAAGTGATTTATGGTTGTACCATCATAGGATATCTTAAAATTGAATACTCATCCCAGTAAAAGCTAATATTTATGAAATAATTTCCAACATTTATTTCCTTTCACTGTCACATCTATCATGTTTTTGCCAATGAAAGACATGAGTACCATATTGCCTGCTTGAGCTCCTTCCAGTGGAGAATTCAGGGATTCCAATGAAAAAGTTGGCATAAGTTGAAAATATTTAAAGAGCAGCTCTTCAATGTTTAATGGCAGAAGGCTGGATTCGTAACTCATAGTCCTGCACTTTCATCCAGACTCTGAGCTTTGCCCTCTGTGTGACCTTGAAAAGATCAAGTAGTCACAGTGGCCCTCAGTTCCCTCAACTATGGGAAAAGAGAATAGAAATAATCCATTCACATAACATATTAGTAATAACTAGTGTGGGTAAAAGTGTTTCACAAGCTGTAAAATACCAGACACATGGAAAATTTCATAGATGATGATAGTACCAAATTTCTCCCAACAGTCTTTGATTTCACTCATTCCTTCAAGTATAACACTGACTTATGGTTGAACATTTTCTCTTGCATCTAACTAGCATTCATTTTCTCATATTGGCCCACATCTTTAGATTTCATTTTACTATCTATGAATTAAAATGCTATTCATGTTGGAAATCAAACAACAGCTATTCTGGCTTTTGTCTGGAATCACACTAAGGATAGACAACTCTCCTGTCAGGTTAAAAGTACACTCTTTGTCCTTTGTTTCTCCATAGTCCAGCCTTTAACATGCACTCAGCTAAGTGCATTATGTTCCTAAGGCTTTGTCCTTCCAGATCAATAGACAGTGGTCTTTCTACCTGGTTTGAGTCATGCTTGTGTACAACCACCCTCAATTTCTACAAGTACCTCTGTTCACTCTCAGCTTACCATCTAGCTAAGTATTCCCTTAGCCCAAATCATCATTTCCTTAAAAAATATCATCACATGCCATGCTTAATATTATTAATATCAGTAAATATTGTTATCATGGATTAAATATACTCCACAAGGCTGGGGTTTATAAATTATTACATTAGCTAACAATTTTTAAGCTAATATTCATTGGGAGCTTACTATGTATCAGGCACTGTAATGGATCTTGTTTCATTTATTATTAACAACAACTCAGAAAATTAGGTATTAATAGTTCCATTTGATAGATGAGAAATTCAAAACAAGTGAAGCGATATGGCTCATTTAATATCACCAGAAACTACATGTAAATGTTAGAGTTGTTTCCTCTATCTGATTCCATAGCCTAAGCCCTTTTCCTCACATCACAGTGTGCTAGGCATGGCCTTTCTGGGTTTGAGGAGAAAAGTTATAATGCACAAAATAATGGCTGGGCCAGTCACTCTTCAATTTGTAATTACTTTGGAGGGGCATTTACTGAGCTATTTTGGGCCAGAAGGGATAGAAATGGAAATTTGCAATCTCTGATCATCCTTTGCTAAGAGCTGAGAGAAGATGTTTAGGAGCTCAGACAAAGCAATCTTGAACAAGAAATGAAGTCAAGGCTCATTGAGCTGATCCATATGTGTATCACTAGTCCAGCAGCAGCTTACATGGGCCTGTGGCTTCTGGAAGGAGATGTTTCTTGCATAGCCCAGCACCTACGAGTCAAGCATTGGGAAGTGCTCAGAAAGTAACCAGCTGTGGCATCAAGGACTCACCTTAATCAAAACCTGTTTAAGACGATTAGTATCCTAATAGGGGCCAGCTGCTTCTCTGAAGAGTCAGGCCAAGCTCTGCCTGGCTGATATGCAAGACTGATAACTGCTGCCTGACAGGGGAGCCCCGCTTCCATTCCCAGGAAAAGCTCAGGTTTGATCTCGGGCACCTGGGGCATCATCATCTGCTTTCTTGAAGAAGATGAAGGCAAATAACTCAGTAGCTGATTTGACTTTTTTAGTACTCCATCTTTTTAGTTTTCCAATGAATGTTCAAATCCTAAGGTCATTTGTGATCATCTGGCTATTCCGTTAAAAAAAAAAAGAGAGATGATTAGGAAGGTTATAGCAGAACAATAGACTAGACAGATCCAATCTGTAATAAATAACAGTTATAAAACAAGTGACCTTAGTCAGGAAGGACAATGGCAAAACCCTGAGCATCATGGAGTCTGGGTAGCTCATCTTGGCTGTAAACCTGTAGGCAGCTGTGGGTACAACCTCGTTGCCACTTAGGCAACTTTATTCTGCTAATTCTCTGTGGATAAATGAAAGAGCCTTCAGATTGTAAGATTTTTGGAGTTGCAATTGCTTATCTTGCAGGCAAAGGTCAATCAGGGCAATGACACACATCAAAGTGGTCCATATGTGATGTTTATCCCTGTCATCCTAGAAAAAGACTCCCATCAAATTAATATGGCAAACTTGCTACAGTAAATGACAGTGCCTGGCTTTTCCTCCCACATGGTACACCCTTTATTTCTTCTAATTAAAACTTTGACTAAAGTTTTAGCTTTCCAAACTTTTACAGATATATAATGAATGTACTTTCATATGTGACGAACAGAGGAAAAAGTGAATTGATTTCTCATCAAATAAATGAAATCTAGAGTGACATTATGCTAACATGTATGACCAGTGACTCAAAGGCACATTTATTTGCAATGTGAATCAAGCATAAATGTTTTGTTCAGAAAGAATACACATATGTACACCCACATACACACAACACAATCGAAATTGAATGTCTTAATTTTTGTAGAACAAATATATTCCATATTCACTTATTTCAAATAAAATTTATTAGATAAAATAAATTATCATTTGGTATCAAGTATCTTTACTCTTTTCTGTAAGTTCTGCATGTTTTGAGAATTTGAAGGAATAAGAGGTAGAATTTGGTAATATGAGGTAACTGAGGTACCCGTCAAAATATTTATGAAATAATATTAGAATTAAAGGTGGTATACAGATTACAACTGAAAATATATAAAATAGTCAAGGATGTAATAATTTAAACAACAGCTTTCAGATGATATAAGTACAAGATTGTCACCATTAGCATAGCTTCGATGTTGATCCTGGTTATTCATAGTTCTCTCTATGCAGGTGGTGAGTTGATCCCAAAGCCCCCTCTCATAGCTGCAGTTCTGTCTTCCATACTTCTTCCTCAAATCAGGAGTTTCTACAGGATAGTTTGGCACAGGACCTTGGAGGTGGGCAACATGTTATTGATAAAGCCAAATTTGAGAAGGTTTGGATTTGGAAGACAAAGAAAACAGTGTTCACTGTTTGTTTCTATACTCTACTGGCTGAACACCTTAGTCATTTTTTTTTTTTATCTCTGCCTTGTATCCTCATCTAAAAATCAGAAATAAGTCTTCTGTTTTCGTTTTACTTTTACTCCATGGCTGCAGATTAAAGGGAATCCCAAAGGAGACGTGTTTAACGTGGTACTCAGCCCATGGTAACTCTTGATGGATTTTACTTCCTTTACCTCTCTTTATCATTGCCCTCTAACTAAGTCACCTTCCTAACCGAGCAGGGCCAACCATCAATAAATCATGGAAATGTTAAGTGTTAGAACTGGAGGGAGCCTTGGATGGCATCTTTAGAGCCCATCCCCCACATTTTAAGAAAGGAAGCAAAGAATGAGAAATGTCAAGGGCACATAAAAAGAATGTGGCATATCTCAGGAGCCTGAAATCCGGAGACAACCACTCATAGATTTTTTCTGAAAATTCAGGTTAGTGGTGATTTTTGCCAGCATGACAATACCCTTTTGTAAACAAATCTGATGGACCGGCGATACATATGGCAACAATGAAAGGGTGGGTCTTATTCTTCCCATTTCTCTCACTCTAACTCACCAGTTAGAAGGATGACATTTGAGATTAAATTACTGCACTTTAAATTACCAAAGCAAAGTGACTTAAATCCTCAGTGCTTTCGTGTGGTCCTACCAATTGCAGCATTGAGAGATCTCTCTCTTCCCATGAGTCCCATCCCAAGCATGTGTGTAAAGTCTGTCTTCTTTGCGTGCCTTGAACTCCTAGGGGGACCGCCTATGTGCGCATACATGTGTGTTTAGAACACTCATGTATTTGTTATGTTACTGTGCAGTAGTGCCACTATCAAAAGGATGACAGGATCTCAAATACCATGTCTCAGAGAGCCAGAGACAATGTAAAGACCCTCTTTTGCAAGGTCATAACAAGGACACATGGCTGATTAGGGGAGCGAGAAGGAAGGTCCTGCCACAAGAATCTTCAGTTGTGCAAGGTAAAAATCTGCAGTTTCTCCTCTAATGCACTGTGACACTAGCCATATCCCTTCTGTCCCAGACCAAGGGGGCATTCCTTTGGAAATATACAAACATACATAGCTAAGCATCTTTACTACATATTCTTAAGAAAAAAAAAAAAACAGATTTCTCCAGACCATGCTATCCTTTGCATCTTTCTTCCCCACACTTGAAGGGTCTCCAATTTCCTAAATTGCTTTCAGTAATTTGTGTGGCTTTCATCCTAGCCTCTCCAGAGAGGCCTTGTCAGACAGCACCACTTGGCAACTCTGTTGTCTTCTTCCCTTGCAGGGCTACATTATTTTTTATTTCTTACCTCCACTTCTTCCTAAATGGTGTCATTGGAGACTGACAGAAGCCTGAAATGATTTGTTGGGATTCCTTAGGCAGTAAATATCTCTTAAGACTACTGCAGAGTAATATCAGAGTTATGGCTTTCCAAAATTGATTTTTTTTAATGTTTGAAATATAAACTTAAGAGAAAAAAATCAGAATGCAAAGTAGTATGTAAATTACAATTGATAAAATTTGATACATATAGATAGACTCTAGAAAATTATAGACACAAATAAGAACAATTGTTTGGGTGGTGGCATTAATAATAATTGTTGTTTTTTAATTTTTCTGTGTCATTATGTTTAACTTCTCATTTAAAAAAAAATCCTTATATACTTTCCAGGATTGGCTGTCACTGGCTTAAACTAAACTTAACAAATGAATATGAATGATTAGTGGCTTGATCTTATTGCCAAATGGCTATATCCTGAATTGTAAATAGAATATGAACTTTTTTTCCTGATTAAACAAAATTCTATTCAAAATCAATAAAAGATAAAAACAGAGGACAAGGGAATTAACTATTAAATTATGTAAGTCTATCTAAATCTGTTAATCATGTGAGTCATTCAAAGTTGGGTGTTACTCCAAGGCTTAGTTCAAACTTTGGGAGCTATGTTATCACTAGCTTCCCTGGATCAAGGTTTAAAAGAGCAATTACAATTTACACAAATCCCAAATGGAAAAAGATTGGAATTGGATCACTGGATATTTACCACAAACTAACTGTAGTGTTAGGAGACTATTCAGTGCATTTAGATTTAGAAAATAAAATAACAACCTGAACTAAGTTTCTCTTACACTTTATATATCTTTCTCTTCAGGATCAGCTGGGATTTTAATATTAACAGGTTGAAAGGCTCATACACTCCTTTATTTTGCTTGAAAATAGATCTGACTTGCTTATTACGTTTGATCCTCCTAGATTTAGGCATTGTATATTTTGGTTCTGATTATTCCATAATCCCAGAGAACAGTCCATGCTGAAAAGAATATCTTTAAACTAGCTAATCCATGGTTTATGGCTAGTGAGCAATGTAAAGGTGCCTATTACCCAGTTTCCTTGACCGTAAACTGAACATTCACTCCCCTTAGCATTTCAAACTAAACGGGACACAGTTAGTATTGCCTCCCAATCAAAAGTAATACTGCTTAGTGGACATCATTTGTAAGAAATGATATAGCCTGCTTTTTGAGCAATATTTGCATTTGTTAATACTTCCCAAGCCCAAGTCCAAAAATCAGTCAAGTGTATAGTTTCCCAGAATGGAATTCTAAACTTCTATTGTCTTCCCCTTAATGATTTAGCATCAAGACAGAGAGATGATCCTTTTCCTGAGCTGGAGGCAATAGATATACCAGGAGCTCTGCTGTACTTATTGTCTCTAACTTTTCATCTTGGTTGTCCCCTTTGGTCAAAATTTGTCCCTTTAGATTAAAACAGGACTTTGGACATTTGCATGCAATAATGGAAGAGATATGAAACTCAGATCTTAATAAGTTATTTATTTTTCAGCATATATTTATTAAACATTGCTCACACTGTTGATACATATGTGACCTCAAGTAATTTAAAGTCCAAAGAAGATAAGGAAATGTTTCAAACCTTTTAATCAGCATGGTCCAGAAGAACTTTCTGCAGTAATGTAAAGTTTTGCATCTGCACTGTTATTATGCATTTCCAGGCACCCATGGCTATCATGCATTTGAATGTTACTGCTGTGACTGAGAAATAAAATTTTATGTATTTTAAATTATTATTTATTTAAATCTGCACATGTGCCCTCATGTTAGTAGTATGTGACGAAATATGTGAGAGAGCAATGTGTCCAATGCAATGACCTCACACTGGGACTGGGACAGTAAGGGGTCATGAGTATTTAGAAATAAGTAGAGGTTAGCCAGGTAGAGAAGTAAGACAGAGGAAGTACTCTAGGTGGTGAAGCAGTATGCCCTGGACTGTAGGACAGCAGGAAGCACTCCAGTGACATCGACAGTTCACTACAGCTACAGTTGGAGAGTTTTGTGAGTTTACTGCAGATCAAACCAAGGAAAAGAGGCAGATGATGATGGGTTCCTGGTATCATCAGCAGGTGATTCATCCTTGTATTTGCTGTTACAAAGTTCACCTCAAGACTCTTATGGAGAGTCGTCTGAATAAGGAAGAGTTGGGGAGAGTCCTTCTGTGTTACTAGGTGGCCAGGAGACTATTCCTGATGCATGCATCAAAGGCCTAGACTAAGGCAATTATAATCCTGGTATTATAGCAAGACCAATAACCTTCTAACATCTTTCCAAAACCAGTGCTACACAAACAGCATTCAGGAAAAACTTCATATTTCACTTTAAAGAGGAGATGGGTGACAGTCCCATATAGGGAGGGGTAAAAAACCAATGGGGAGAAACCAGAAAGCATCCTCTGCACCAATATATGTTGGTGTTTATTTGGATCTATTATCTGTTGGCCTAATCTATATTAGCACCCTGATTAACTATTGAAAATATTTATTTTGAGGAAAGGAAGAAAAACCCTTCAATTTATGGAATTCCTTTACATTAACAACCAACATATAAAAAATAAGCTGGCTCCAAGTATCTTTTAGCATTTTAGCTTGAACACCACCTGCTGACAGAAACTTTCTCTATCAGAAACTGTTAGGATCTTCTACCAAATTCTCTTCTTACAGCCTGGGCTTCTTAGTGTTTCACACAATTGAAAACAAGTCATGACTCGTGTAACTCTCCGTGTAATATCTGCCTGCTTTGCAATTAGATAAGCTCCATGAGGCCAGGGTTGGTCACCCTTGTGCACCACTGTGACCAGCACATGGTCCAGTGAGTGGCAGATGTTCAGTAAAGAAGCTTTGGTTGATGAACACAAGGTATAAAAATGTGGAGACATAGATTAATGGAGAATCATTATCTTCTTGTTTCAATTTCCTCTCTAGGAAGGAGAAGTTATCATTGCACATTCAAAAAATTCCTATCATTCCACTGTTTTCAGTACTGCATGCAGTTTTATTCTCTGATCATAATGGCTGAAACTTGACTTTATAGTTTCCCCAAAGATACTTAGGTTTTCAATTCTGGAGAGCCTACATTCTCCCGTCCAGGTATGTGGAGTGGAATTAAACTATTAAAGAAGTTGGGGGAAGGCTATATATATACCACATTTGGCTCTATAATCATCATTCATGTGTCACAGATACAGTCTTCTCCTCCTCCTTTCTTTTTCTTCTTCTACTTCCCCACCTTGTTATCCTTCTTCTCCTCCTTCTCCTTCTACTTCTCTTTCTCCTGCTTCTTCTCCTTCTCCTTCTCCTTCTTCTTTTTCATTAAAAAATCAGAGCCAGGAATGGCAATAACTTGCTTCCTGTGTTGCACTGTGTTAAATAAACTTCAGGGAGTACATTGATATATTCACTATTCCAGTACAGTGTACAGATCAACCAAGAGAGGGCTGGGGTTGTAGCTCAGTGGGAGAGTGCTTGCCTAGCACATGGGAGGTACTGGGTTCAATCCTCAGCACCACATAAAAATAAATAAATAAAGGTATTGTGTCCATCTATAACTAAAAAATATATGTTAAAAAATTTAATAAGAGAAAATCCAGCTCTACCTTTACCATTTGCCTTTTAGCTTATAATTTTTTTTTAAGTCTAGGAAAAGAACATATTTCATGGTGATTTTTTCTCTTTTCTTTGAAGGAATAATAACAACTATTGATGCCTTCAGCAAGGACTCCAGAAGGATCTCTCTACTCTGTTGTAAGGAAACCTCACCTGCTGGTAAGACCAAGTCAAGGCCAGAAGTCTGACAGGGCTGAGTCAATCACTTTTCTCCATGTGGAACATAATTTGGCTAAAGAGATACAGTAACCTCTGCAAAAGCACAAATCCATGTTCTGAATAAATTCCTACACCATTCTAACCCTCTGTATTTAGGAAAGCTAGTTCACAATGCAAACAGGCCAACTCTCAAGATTCCCCACTTCAACCCCCACAGTAAAGGCAGCAGGCTCGTGTTCATTTATGTGGATCATCCCTCTCCAAACCTATAACACCGAGATATAAATTTCTTGAGATTAGTTTTGTCTATTACGAACTTGGAATGAAAAGGTATGAGGTCAAGTGCAGTCTCCATATTCCTTCTCAATGTCTGATGTGCAAGGATTCAAATTTTAAATTTACTTAGAGCTGGTATTGAGAGAGATCTTGAGGTCATGGTGATAATAAGCCAAACAGAAGGCAATAATGCAGCACTGTCTGCTCAGTTCAACCTCTATGGACTTTGGGAACATGAGACTAGAGACAGAGAAAGGCCCTAACTCAGCTCAGCAAGTCAAACTGTAACAGGCAGATGGACGAGACTCAGCCAGTGACAAATGAAGCAATTAACAGCATGTGAATATAACATGTATCGATGTTGTTGAAAAGCAGAACAATCCAGAAATTTGTGAATATTTCTAGGTTATCACTAGGCATTATTCTAAACATTGCCCAGGAATTTCTAATAACACATGACTGATAATGATTTTTTTTCTTCAAAAGAATTGCAGCTCTATGAGAACCAGTCTTTCATTCGTTTTGTTCACTGCTCTACCAGTGGTGCCTAGAAAAGGGCCTGGGGTAGGAAGTCAAAAACATATACTGCATGAATGAACAAATAAATGAATGAGGGGTCATGGCCTACAATTTATTTGTACCATAATTTGTCACACTTGTATTTTCAAAATCAATTTTTCAAGAGATTTAAAATAATCCACCCAAGTCCCCAATACATTTTTTTTTCTTTTGGCTTCCTAGGTCTTTCTATTTTGTTTCAAGATTATAGTGAAAAGCTTGAAACTCAATAGGATTAATGCTCTTAATCATATATTTCGTTCACATGCCTTATCTGGCACCTCTGGTTTCTTTGAAGAGAATTCTAATATTTTCCAAGCCCTGCAGAGTAGATCCATGCTAATCAACTCAGTCAATATTCATAACCAAACATTTTTGCTTGGGTACACATGCATGTGCACATACAGAGCAAGAATTACATTAGTAATCACAGCCTTGATTAATTCCTGCTTGCAAAACCACCACAGAGGCAAGTTTAGTACACAAATTCAGACATGCCTATTGATTTGTTCCCAGTAGACAGCACATGCCACCTTCTTCCCCAGTGAATAAGCCACACTTTGTATGATTACAGAGAGTGTAGAAAGCATCAAAGGGCAATGTGTTTACAGTGTTTCTTCAAGATCTTACTTTATCAAAAGATTTTTAAAGTACTTGATAAACATAAATGTTATGTTATAAGGAAAGACACTAAGGTAGGTAGAGATGGTGGAATAGAGAGATTGCTTCCCAGGTGGCTCTGTGGTATGAAACCTAGAAGAGCAGACAGGCATCTTTTCAACAAGGTGGGTAAATGAAGAGGAATTAGGGGGGATCTCAATAGAATTTAATACTGGACACTCAAAACAGATCAGGGCACTCAGGAGATTGAATATAGTAAAATAAGAAAAAAGTTCCCAGCCCCACAGCCATGGCAGTGGCTGGAGGTACAAACCAGAATGCCCCCTCCATGAATGCAGTAAAGCAATAAGGGAATAAAAGGGAACCCCCTTCTAGGGAGGAATGAGGCATGTTGGGGTACAGAGAGTTTAGAGATCAGAGTCACTGCCTGAATAAACAGTAAGCTGCACTGCAAAATATCCTTGTACAGGAAGGAAGCTGCCATCTCTCCCCAAAATGGGTAGAAGACAACGGAATGAATCATTTTGCGGCAGCTTTGTGGGGGTCAGCAGTTGGAGGAGCCAATTTCTGATCTAAGTCTGGCTCAAAAAACAAGCCAGGCAAAAATCACATGTGTGCCTAAGTGACCAGGGGAAAATCAAGCATGAAGAGAGGTTTACACAGGGAAATACTGTTTGAGGAAACCCACCTGGCTTCCCCCACCCCTTCCAATCAAGGTGCTTACAGAACTGACTGGGAGAAAAGTGCCTGATGGGGAATTTGAAAGGGCAGGGTGGGAAGATTGAGTTTGGACATTGAATCAAAGACCAGGAATCATGAGGTCTTCAGGTGACATAATGGGCTAATAACTGGCTCCTACACCACAGGAGTGGGACCCAAAGAAGATTCAGGGGTGGATTCTTCCAGTGAAGATAGGCAATAGTTGGGTCCTGGAGGTGTGCCAACTTAAAATCTCCAGGCCAGTTGGCATTCAGCAAAGATACTGGAGCATACTTAAGCCTAGATCCCTCCTTCAGGAGACTCATCTCCAGGATTGATTCTCTCATGCTAGCAATCCCAATCTGAGGGTGTAGCAAGCATCATACTCCAGACAACCCCACCTAACTGCTGAGAAAGGAAGTTAAGAATCTTTTGAACTCCAAAAGAAATAATTGTTCATTTTTTCATTGAGATCTTTTTTTCTCACATTTCTAACAAATTTGAAACTAATTATTTTTCATGTATCAGTTTATTGAGGACTGGGATGTCTGAGTAGCATATTTCAGTTTTGTATTCTCTTATTTTTACTTTTTTCTTTCTATCTTTAATTTTTTAAAATTTTTACTTTATACATGTATTTTCTCTCACTTATCTGTTTCTCTTTATTCTCTTTCTCACTTTCTCCTGCTAATAGCTATTTTTCCCTCATTCACTGTTCCTATACTTTTTTTACTTCTATTGTCTCTCCTCTTTTCTCATAAATATCACAACCTACACCCCTTCTGTTTTCTCTTTGTCCACCATTTGAAATTGCAAATCCTTATGCAAACTTACTGTTTTATTGTAGGCAATATCTGAACACATCATTTCTGTTTAATCTGACAAAACTGTAGACATCTTAGTAGGAGTTCTTTGGTTTAATGCTGTATATTGGTTGCATTATTTGTCTCCCAAAGGCAAAGTACTATAAACCTTAAGAGACACTATAAGTCTAGAGGGTAGTAACTGTACTGCCTCCAATCCATACTGCTAGGTGGGTAGACACACAGAGAACATGAAAAAAGCAGATAAAATCACCCCAAACAAAGATGTTCCAATAATAGAATCCATTGACACAACAGAGAAAGAAATGTCAGAGAAGGAGAATAGAGTGAACATAATTAAATTGACCTGTGAGATAAAGGACAATTCAAGGAGGGAAATCAAAGAAAATTCAGGAACTGAATGACCACACCAATAAAGAAAGATTATGAAATAAATCAAACAGAAATCCTTGAAATTAATGAATCAATAAACCAAATTAAAAATTCAATGGAAAACGTCACCAACAAACTAGGCCACTTGGGAGACAAAGTTTCAGGCAATGAAGACAAAATATATAATCTTGAAAATAAAATTGGCCATGGAGAGAAGATGTTAAGAGACCATGAATAGAACTTACAAGATATATGGGATAACATAAGAAGACCAAAATTAAGATATATTAGGATAGATTAAGGTACAGATACAAACCAAAGGAGAACACAATTTCTTCAATGAAATTTTATCAGAAAATTTCCCAAACCTAAAGAATACAATGGAATATCAAATAAGGGAGACTTATAGGATCCCCAAATGGACAAAATTACAACAGATCAACACCAACACTCATTATTATGAAAATGTCTAACATACAGAATAAAGAAGTATTTTAAAGGCTTCAATAAAAAATGTAAGATTACATTTAAGGGAAAACCAATATGAATATCAGCTAATCTCTCAACCCAGAACCTCAAAGCTAGGAGGTTTTGGAATTATATACACCAAGCTATGAAAGAAAATGGATGCCAACCAGAATATTATACCCAGAAAATTTGAGCTTCAAAATTGACAATGAAATAAAAATCTTTCATGATAAATAAAAGTAAAAATAATTCACAACTAGAAAGCCTACACTACAGAACATTTTTAGCAAAATATTCCATGAAGATGAAATAGAAAAATAAAAAAGAAAATCAGCAAAGAGAGGAACTACACTAAAGGAATATCAATCAAAGGAGAAACTAATTCAAATTAAAAACCAGAAATAAACAAAAAATGGCTGGGAATACAAATCATATATCAATAATAAATTGAATGTAAATGGCCTAAACTCATCAATCAAAAGATATAGACTGGTAGATTGGGACATATATTGGGACTTGGATTAAAAAAAAATATATATATGCTGGCTCCAAGAGACTCACCTCATAGTCAAAGACGTCCACAAACTAAAGGTGAAAGGATGGGAAACAACATCACTCACATGGATGATGTAAACAAGCAAGAGTTTCTATTCTCATATCAGATAAAATGGACTGCAAGCCAAAGTTAATCAGAAGGAATAAAGAAGAATATTTCATAATGCTTAAGGGAATTAAACATCAACAAGACATAACAATTGTAAATATTTATGCCCAAACAATGGCATCTATGTACATCAAACAAATCCTTCTCAACTTCAAGTATCAAATAGACAACAACACAATAATAATACTGGGTGAAATTAACACACCTTTGTCACCACTGGATAGTCCCTTAAAAAAAACCTAAACAAAGGAAACTATATAACTAAATAATGCAATCCATAAATTACACTTACCAGACATATATAGAGTGTTTCATCCATCAATGATCAAATATACATTCTTCTCAGCAGCACATGGATCCTTCTCTAAAATAGACCATATTTTATGAAACAAAGAAACTCTAAAACAAATTAAAAAAATAGAGATAATACCTTACATTCTATCAGATAATAAGTGAATGAAATAAGAAATTAATGATAAAATAAATAATATAAGCTACTCTAACACCTGGAGACTAAATAATATACTATTGAAAGACCAATGAATAGAAGAAGAAATTAGGAATGAAATTTTAAAAAATACTTAGAAGTAAATGAGAATAATGACACAATATATCAAAATCTGGAATACTATGAAGGCAGTTCTAAGAGAAAAGTTTATGGCATTGAGCTCATTCATTAAAAGAATAGAAAGTCAATGGATAGATGACTTAATGCCATATTTTAAAGCTCTAGAAAAAGAATAACAAATCAACACCAAAGGCAGTAGAAGATAGGAAACAATTAAATCAGAGCTGAAATCAATGAAACTGAAATAGAAGAAACAATTCAAAAAAGTGACAAGACAAAAAGTTGGTTCTTTGAAAAAATAAATAAAATTGATAAACCCTTAGTCACACTAATGAAGAGAAAGAGAGAGAAAATTCAAAATATTAAAATTTGTGATGAAAAGGGAAATATCATGATGGACAGTGCTGAAATGCAAACAATAATGAGATACTATTTTAAAAATTAATACTCTAATAAATAGAAAATCTTGAAGACATCAACAGATTTCCAGAGACATATCATCTACCCAAACTGAATCAGGAGGACATACACAATTTAAACAGATCAATTTCAAGCAATGCAATAGTAAACACAATCAAAAGCCTACCATCTAAGAAAAGCTCAGGAGCTGAGTTTTAATAGACCTACAAAGAATTAACATCAATACTTCTGAAAATATTCCATGAAATAGTAAAGGAGAAAATGCTTCCAAACTCATCCTATGAAGCTAGTATCACTCTGATACTAAAACAGACATAGATATATCAAAAAAAGAAAACTTCAGACCAATTTCCCTAATAAACATAGATACAAAAATTCTCAATAAGATTCTGAAAAAATGCATACAAAAAATATTAAGAAGATAGTGCACCATGATCAAATGGGGTTCATCCCAGGGATACAAAGTTGGTTCAGCATACAGAAATCAGTTAACATCAATAGACTTGAAAACAATAATCATATGATTGTCACAATAGATGCAAAAAAATTTGACAAAATATAGCACCCCTTCATGTTCAAAACACTAGAAAAACTAGGGATAATAGGAACATACTTCAATATTGTAAAGCTATCTATGCTAAATCCAAGGCCAACATCATTCTATGAGGAGGAAAATTGAAAGCATTCCCTCTAAGAACTGAATCGAGACAAGAATGTCCTCTTTCACCACTTTTATTCAACATAGTTCTTGAAACTCTAGCCAGAGCAATTAGAAGAAAAAAATTAAAGGGATACAAATAGGAAAATAAGAACTCAAACTATCCCTATTTGCAAGTGACATAATTCTATGTTTAGAAGACCCAAAAAATTCCACCAGAAAACTTCTAGAGCTCATAAATGAATTCAGCAGGGTAGCAGAATATAAAATTAACACCCATAAATCACGTGTTCATATACACAAGTGATGAATCCACTGAAAGATAAATTAGGAAAACTACTCTATTCACAATAGCCTCAAAATATATATATTTTGTACTCAATCTAACAAAAGAGGTGAAAGATCTCTACAATGAAAACTACTGAACAATAAAGAGAGACATTAAGAAAGACCTTAGATAGATGGAAAGATTGCCCTTGCTCTTGAATAGGCAGAATTGACATTGTCAAAGTAGCCACACTACCAAAAGGGCTATACAGAAGTAATGCAATGCTTATTAAAATCCCAATGACATTCTTCATAGAAATAGAAAAACAGTCATGAAATTCAGGGTAGCCAAAGCAATCCTTAGGAAAAAATGTGAAGCAGGAGGCATCGCAATATCAGAAAATAAATTATACTACAGATGTATAGTAACAAAATTGACATGGTATTGGCAACCAAATAGACAAGACACAGAGACACAAGTAGACACAGAGACAAAGCCACATAAATACAGTTATCTCATACTAGACAAAAGCACCAAAAACATACATTGGAGAAAAGACCTAGGTGCCCTTCAACAGATAAGTGGATAAAGAAAGTGTAGTGTACATACACAATGGAATATTATTCAGCCATAAAGAAAAATAAAATTATAACATTTGTCAGTAAATAAATGGAATTTGGAGGATGTCATGCTAAGTGAAATAGGCCAATCCCCACAAGCAAAAGGCAAAATTTTTTCTCTGATATGTGGATGCTAATTCACAATAAGGGTGGGGGTTGGAAAGAACAGAATTACTTTGTATTAGAAAAAGGGAATGAAGGGAAGGGAGGAGAAATGGGAATGGTAAAGATAGTAGAATGAATCAGACATTACTAACCTAAGTACATATATGATTACACAACCAATGTAATTTTACATCCCGTACAACCAAATGAATGAGAAGTTATTCTCCATATATGTACAATGTTAAAATACATTCTATTATCATGTATAACTAATTAGAACAAAAATAACACTAAAAAGTGGCTTAGTTAAAGTAATTCATTTTGCTTTCTAGAATAAAAGTCTCAAGATGTAATCACTATAATAATTGTACATTAACTAGAAGGAGTGCTGAATGGGAAAAGGTACTATCTATCATGGTTTCACTGCAATTTCTTATTGTTCTTCATATGAATTATAGCCCTTTACAGGGTAAGGCCACTGAGAGGATGGCAGTAGATACTTTCTTTCTGGTCATTTCCATTTTCTCCCCAGAATAAAGTGCAAGGTAATCCAATACCAATTTACATGGAGTCTTGCAAGAATTTCTTGTGAAGGAGAATGTAAGAAAAGATGAGGGGAAAAAAAAGGAGAAGACAAATAAATCAGTCCTTAAGGAAATTCTGCAGTGAACATGAATAATGTGAAATGTCCCTTCCGTCACTCTGTCATTTCAAGAAGGTATTAACTTCACGCCTACAGAGGTCATCCAAATTGGAAGATGATTAAGTTGTTGAAATCATTTTACTTTTTTTAAACGGATATTCAACCCTGGAAATTTATTGTGAAACAGACCTACATTGGCAAATTAAAACACACAGAATTTAGTAAAATGTGAAAAGGTCTGTAAAATATTCAGAATTATAAATAAGTCTATTAAACTTAAAAGGTTTTGAATCTGAAATTTTTCATGTTTTGACATTAGTATATTCTGGCTTGTAACTCATCATAACATTAAGGGAAGTTGTTTTGCATTTGAGATGCAGAAGACAAATACAAACTGATACAAAATATCACAATGTGTCAGAAGCATGAATAATATAATCACTAATGGCCCCAATACAACAGCATATGCTTTATTTTGTCAATAAGGTAAATGCATGAAGCTGAGGTTTGTTAAATATGTTTGAGTACAATTATATCAATGACAGTAATTAAAACCCATCTCCATTTGTCCAAGAAAATGTTAAACATGAGCCCCCAAAACTTTGACTTTACCATTTGAGTAGTTAAAGAAAGCATATTTTCATACATAATCATTCTCTTTTTTTCTTAGGTCTATATTAATCATTTTCTGATTCAAAATACAAAATTACCTCAAGCTGTTTGGTTGGGGAAATGTAATTGCTATTATTCTGATTGTTATTGATAACAAATAATATGAATCAGGAAACCTCTTCTGGGCCTTAACACACTTGGTTCCTAGGAACTGCTCTGCTACCAGCTGGAGTTGTTACCTTGGGGAAGTAATATAACCTCCATAAATTTCCTCATTTGCACACCAAAGGAGTCAGCCCAGCCAATCTCTGAGGTCCTCACCAGACCGAATGTTCTAAATATCTGTGATTTATGATTGTCACTAGTTACTCTAATTTAAAAGGCAATGCCAACTTTTGATCTGTTTTCTTCTCTACTATTATAATTATTATTGATCTTTCAGTAATACTCTATCCATAACCTCTGGAGATATTTGTAAAATGGAAACACAAGTGCTATGAGAAAACAAATGGACAGAAGTTTTTGTAATAATGAATAGTGCATTCCATTCTTGGTCAAAACTTTTCAATGCATTCCCTTCCATCTCAGGGAGTTGAGTTTAGGGCTGTACCCATGGACTGGGGTGCTCTAATCCCTTAAGAGGGAGTTAATCTTCCTTCACACTCCAGAATTCTAAATTCCAGGATGTTTTCCTCCAGACATGGATTAAACACAGCTTGAATAAGGAATGGCCTGGGAAGAGGAAAGGCTATATTTTTTAATTGGTTTGAAATGTACCTGTGCTGCCCTCCTTTGCTGCTCTGCTGAATGGCTCTGTCTTCCGTTCCTCTGGCACCAATATCAGTGTAAGTCCTGCTTGAACTGGTTGGCTATGAAGTGGGGAGAATTTGGCTTGGAAGATTTTGGCTCACGTTCCTGAGCAGTTCTTCTCAGCTTGATTGGCAAAGCTCTGGATAGCAACACCACCCACTCCTCCCTCTCTCTCTCCCTCTCTCTCTCCCTCTCTCTTGCCTCCTATTTCTTCCAACTCTATTTCAATTCCTCTTGCTGAAATATAGAGGTAATATACGACTCCAACAATTCTGAGCACAGATGCAAACACAGGACCCAGGAGTGCTTGGCTTTCTCCAGGCATCCCAAGCTGTGCAGCCTCTGAATTGTCAGAGGCCCCTTTATAACAAGGAATGGCACACCCACTCCAACTCCACTCATAATGGGATCTCAAAGTGATTTAGTCTCTAATTGTTCTAAATGTTTATGCAAAAGGTCCAGGAGGAGATACAGCTGACTGTTTAACTGATAATTATAGAGTGATTAGGTTTGACATTTCCAGAGAATTAGGAGAAAAACCTACTGAATTCTGGAAGGGTCAAAAAACTAGACACCTTTATGAATTTCAATACTACAACACTCCTCTGGTTAGTGGAAAAAAGCACATTAGAAAATAATTCCCAAATTAAAAAAAAAAAGATTTTATGCTAATGGACTATAAAACATTTAATGCTCTGTTAACAAATGGTTATCTCTCCATTAAGCACCATCATGACCTATGCATAGTTTATGAACATTCCCGTTGTCCTTGAAAGAAATCACATACTGTAATGGCTAAAAATAGCCACACAAAGAGCAGAGTATAATTTGCATCAAGGCTGACATCATGGAGCTGAAAATCTTCTATCCAGGGATCAGACTCTGGAAAAGACTCCCATAACACGTCACCAAAGTGAACCATTCTAGAAGTGACTAAGTCCCTTCCTTAGTGGGAGCTGTTTTAGAACAATGTGACTTCCTCTTTCATACTGAAGTACATCAAATGGCTTTCTTCCAACCATTTGAAATCAGCCCTTTCCCCTGTGTCTACACTCTGCTTGTACCAAGACAGAGGTCCTTCCACATCCAGCAAGAACCAATCTCCCTCATAATTTCACCCAAGAAAACCACACAGATCAGGCCCAGTTGGAAGCCATTTAAAAAGTTATCTAACTTTGCACTCTCCTTTAAAAGCACAGAAAGGGACAGTCAGAACACATTTAAGGAGCCTGACATGTGGCCATGGACTGTATTATAATAGAGACTGGATTATAATGAGTTCTAAGTCAGGCTTCCTTGTCACTGCTCTTCCATGGACTTAAGTTGCATGACATCTTCAAGAGTTGCTTCCATCACAAAGCCTTGATGATTGCTAAAGCTAACTAACTTTTTTTTTCTGCATTTCATAATAGCTCATAATATACCCAACTCTAGACCCCGTGCCATTTAATTATGTTGAATGTAAACAGGCCTTCATTCCAAATAGTGGACAAAATACAGATAACTCAGGAAAATGAGTTCTGGGGACACAGAGGATGGAAATAGTAGCTGTATGCAATTATGGCTTATCCAAAAAAAAAAAAAAAGCCAGAATGTGGCTTCGTTTCCGTTTGCTTCTTTCATCCAGAGCATTTAGTTCTCCTCAATCACAAATTGACATATTTCCTTCCCCTAGTGAACGCAGTCATCTCTCTGTATCTTTGGGAGTTTGGACCCAAGAACCTCCACGGATACCTAAATCCCTGGATGTTTAAGTTCATCTATAAAATGCCATTTTATTCCCTTATGCACATCTTCTTGTATACTTTAAATCATATGTAGATTACCTATAATATCTAATACAATGCAAATGCTTGGGAAACATCTTACTTATAATATCTAATCAATGTAAATGTTAAGGAAATAGCTATTATGCCGTATTGTTTGGGAAATTATGACAAGAAAAATCTGCACGTGTTCAGTTGGTTGAATTTGCAGATGTGGACACTGTGTATATTGAGAGCTAACTACTCCTCTGTTTTATTCTAATGGCTACAAGATTAAATCCAAACTCATGCTTTCCAAACCCAACCCTGTGATGTGGTCCTTATTAGTTCTTCTATCTATCAATATTATCCGACAGTCTCTGTCTTTCACTTTATCTCCCAGTAACAACGACATTTTTGCAGGCTTATCCTATACCATGTCACATTAGGCCTCCCTGTCATTGTTCATCAGTACCCATATTCTCCAGGTTATAAGTGATAACCTTTGGGTATGCTTTAATTGATAATATATGGCAAACATATGACAACATCTAACACTATATTATGAAAGAAAATGGAAATAAAACACTTTTTTTGTTGGAGTACCAGTTTGCACA
Organism: Callospermophilus lateralis; assembly: GCF_048772815.1. NCBI lineage: Eukaryota > Metazoa > Chordata > Mammalia > Rodentia > Sciuridae > Callospermophilus > Callospermophilus lateralis. The sequence continues at coordinate 99,918,603 of NC_135306.1, forward strand.
ATCAACCAAGGCATAAGTTATTAAGCCCCTCCATATTGGACTGCTTTGTATAATTTGTAATTAAGGGAACCTTTGGAGCCTGGAAAAGTCATCATTCATCTTGGAACTCAAAGAGTTCATGGAGGCATTTGGTGGACTACCTTGCCTCTGGAGCAATTAGATCTCAATCCTATTCTCTGTCCATAACTACTGTGCTACTTTCTGTCCCATTTCTGACACTGGGAATTGCTCCAACATGATGTAAGCAGAGAAAGGTTTTTAGTCTTCTTGATTTCTTGGACCCGTTTTACAGAAGATTCTGAAAACACTTATGCCCTTTCTTGATTTTGCCTTCTGAAAGAAACACATATTTATTTGTCATATATTCTGTGTTAGACATTATGCCAAGTACTTTAATATATCATCTACACCATCACATTTTTCTTCACAATTCTGTACTATTTATTACATTCCAAAGTGTACATTAAGTTCTTTCCATCCTATTTTTCATAATGCAAATTAGCTCACTTACAGAAGAGAACAAAATCAGAAAAATGCAGAAATCTCATTGGTTAATAAGTGACTTTTCTTGGCCCACTAAATTTTGTACCACCAAGTAAAAAACACCTAAAGGAGAACTATATTGACTCAGTTGAATTCAGGAAGCTATAAGAAGTACCATATTGCACATCTATCTTGTGTTTTTACTTTTCACTCTTTCTTACCACATACTCCTTTTTGGAAGTGTGAATATCCCAATCTTTTTGTATTTTGACCTTGTCTCCATAATCAAGTGTCTCCACCATTTTTCTCCCCCTTCAGACAATATAAACCCTAAGAGTTGATATTCATGTATTTATTAGGACTTCAACCATTTTCCATTGCTACCATTTTTAAAGAATAGTTCGTTAGTGCTCTTGTTATCAAATTGTATAGATTTTGAGTAGTCTGAGCCCAAACCTTGTTTTCTTTTAAGTTGTTATTTTTAGAACATGATTTTTTTCAGAACCTAAGGAACACAAATACGGCATTATAGCAAAAGTGTTTCGGGCACAAAATAGGTATTATTTTCAAAACTATAAGCACATGTAGGGTGACAGGCTGAGTTTAGGAAATCTGAAGATAGTCACTCAACTAGAGTGGCACAGTTGGAATGTGAAGGCAGCAGTTTAATTCCAAACCACTTGCTCTTTTCATCATAGCACGCTCCTCCCAACTCTCCCTTTTACTTTTCATCACCTCCTCATCCCCAAAGCTGGAAGTCCCGCAGGGGCAGGGGTAAAAGCCTTTGTACATGTGCGCATGTGCGCGCCTCTCTGAGAATACATATGTATTCACATGCACGTGTTTATGCCAATGGTCTCAAATCCCACCTGCAGGCAATCAGAAAGTGTCAGCACTTAGGTGAACGCACAGATCTCACTGCACACGGAGCCTCCTGGGCGAAGGAACACCTGGCTGGAATCACAATGTTTTGCTTGGCTCCCAGAGCAGCAGTGTGAGCAGTTACAGCAATTACCATGCCAGATTTGGATGATTCGTGCTTTGCCAGGTTGAATGGACTAATGGAATACAGAATCCGAGCAGGAGTAAAATATCTCCATCATAAACTGAAACGTTTTGCTGTTTGAACTGTTGCCAGATTTTATAACAATTTCCATCTTAAACTGGCTCAATGCATATTTAATGAATTCTTCTATAAAACCTTTAACAGCCCTCAATTCATTTCAAGTGGCAAATGACTCAGCAGTTTGAAATGATGAGCTGGATGCTGCCTGTATATTTGTTACCTAAGAAGAAAAAAACAGCTTAAAAAAAATGATTTCCTAAATAGGGTTTCCTACTGTGTTCACCTTCCTATGATGTGAAAAAACTTGTGTTCTCCCATGGATGTGAGGCAAGTTCTAAGTTTTCCATAACAAACAGTTGTGGTATATGCTAGGATCGCATGTTACGTAATTTTTATGTCATGAAATCTGATCAAGCTCTAAAGACCTCTTATTATGTATTATTACTCACTTATTCATTCAACAAGTGCTACGGATATTTACTCCAGGGAATGTGTTCAGATTCGATAAAAAATACAAAGGTAAACCAGGTGAGAGAATTGGTTTCTAGATGCTTCCATGTCTACATGGTACCATAGGTGTTACACAGATGCATCTGATCCAAGAAATGACTGACTTATTCCTTGTAACATATGCATCATGTTATATCAGATTAATTTCTGCAGACTCTGTAGTGTTAATGGCAGGCATCCGATTCATGTTCCAGGGAGTCCGAAGAAAGAACACCCCAAACACCGAGGTAAGCAAGCTAGCAGAAATTTCATTAAGAAGGAAGGTGAGCCGGGCACAGTGGTGTACACCTGTAATCCTTGAGGCTCCGGAGGCTGAGACAGGAGGATCATAAGTTCAAAGCCAGCCTCAACAAGTGCAACTTGCTAAACCTGTATCTAAATATAAACTACAAAATCAGGCTGGGGATGTGGCTCCTGGTAGAGTGCACCTGAGTTAAATACATGGTACCCCCACTCTCCCACCCACCCCCATAAAAAAAAAAGCAATGTGAGAAAAAGACCCAGAACTCACAGCACAGTGAGTCTGGGGGTGGTGGTGGTGAGGAGTAGCAAGAGTGTTTTTTTCCTTTTTAAGGCATTCCTGTTTTAAAGGCTTGAAAGATGGAGAAGTTGATAAGGTCCTCTTGATTGGTCCTTGATCTTTCATTTGTCCAGAGCATGTACACAGGCTGGATTCCCACAGCTGCTTTCTGCAAGATGAAAACTCATGCCCTTTGAGAAATGGAAACTGTTTTATAACATGTTGGGGCATGTTAAAATGGCTGTTCTCATGCTTGCCCTCTTGCTGACCTTCACTGTCCTTTTCCTTCTCTGGGCTGACTGTCCTTTTCTATCTCAACAGCTTAAAATGCAAAATCAGTTTACATGCTGACTTTTGGTCTGCCAACCTTGAGGACCTTTATCTATTGCAAGTACCTTACACCAGCTGTCTTAAATGGGTAATAAGGTGGTGACTCCTTCTACTCCACCTTCACACATATACATGCCAAAACACAACACACACATTCCCAGAGACTTTTGTGACCTCTCTAAACTTTTCTTCTGCTATTTACCTCTTCTCTCAATTGGCTCCTTCCCCACTGGTCCAGCATGCCTCTAGCTTGGGCCCTTAAACTTACTGTTCCTTCTACCTGGAATGCTTTCCCCTTCCACAGTTTCATGATACCATTTCGCCAATATTTTGGTTTAAAGTTACCTGATCAAGTGACTCTTTTATTTAAAATAATCCTTTCAACATCCCCTCTCCCCCTTCCTTGATCTATTTTTTCTACAAAGAACTTCCACATTCTGTCTCCTTAGATATTTTGCTTGTTATTTGATATGTCTGGCCTTCTTTATCCCATGAATATGTAAAATCCAGAGACAGGACTTGCATGTGTTTTATTGCTGCATTTCCAGTGCACAGCATAACGTTTAACACAAGGCAAGGTTTTCCTAACCCTTTGCTGTATGGCTGAGTGAATGCATGATTTACCTACATCCTATGTCACTTTTTTTTTTCTAGCTACATAAAACCAATACTGTACACCA